>NW_023618909.1:0-20613 GCF_014905685.2 Nematolebias whitei
TGTTATTTTCATAATTTGCCAAATTAATGTAAATGTTTGATGTTAAATTTTGATTCTGTAAATAAATGACCGCATTCATTTTGATGGGTCAAATATAAATGACGTCTCACGTTTGCATTTCCTTAAATTCAATGCACGTTTTATTCAGTCCAGAAAAATGAGGAATCCGTGTTAAATGATGAATATATCCGAGCATCTGTTCATCTACACAGACTAAGTAGGGAGGCCCAGACTTCCCTCTCCCCAGCCACTTCGTCCAGCTCCTCCGGGGGAATCCTGAGGCATTCCCAGGCCAGCTGAGAAACATAGTCCCTCCAGCGTGTCCTGGGTCTTCCTCTGGGTCCCCTCCTATTGGGACGTGTCCGGAACACCTCACCAGGGAGGCGTCCAGGAGACATCCTAACCAGATGCCCAAGCCACCTCAACTGGCTCCTCTCGACATATATATATGAAAACCTGCAATCTAACTGAGCTTATTTTTGGCAACTACAATACGCCAATAATGATTCAAACTGAGGTGATCCACAAAACTGATCATATTTAGTGAGTATCCTGCCTGCTCCAACCCTATTTTGCTTACTTTCCTATAAGTTGAGCTGTGGATTTTAGTTCTCTGTTCCTCACTTTCTGATTGCAAGTATCACTCTTCAGCTTTTTTCAATTCAGAGGTTTAACTATACAAAATAATCTCAGTCATCCACACAATGCTGCATTGTACAGTCACTTTGTCTGTCTTCTGTTTATCTAGGTAAAGTTTGGACTGCCTCATTGTGAAACCACTCTGATATTTTCCATGTGGACCTCTTCTGAGATAAGTCTGGCTCTTCTACTCTATGAACTAGTGATGGAACTAATGGCTTTCTAGGATTTAGCTCATTTGGTTGAGCTCTCCATAAAGAGCTCTTTCAACTTTTAAATGTCTCTTTAAAATGCTGACGCTTATCTCTGTCCGTGAGGCTGACACATTGTCTAGTTTTAAGACTAAGCTTAAGACTTTCCTTTTTGCTAAATCCTATAGTTAGGGTCGGCTTTGGTTTCCTGAGCTGTCCCTTGGTTATGCTACTATAGGCTTAGACTGGTGGAGGACAAACTGACCACACTTTTTCACTCTACTACTGTCTTTACTTACTCTGCTCAACCTGTTTTGTATTTGTAATTATTATTTTTTCTATCCTTAACATGTTTTTTTTTTGTCTTTCCTGTACACCTGGACCTATATCTGGACCTATACAATTCTGTGTTCGTTTGTCTCTCCTTTCTGTCCTCTCAAACCAGCCGGTCAAAGCAGATGGCCACTCCTGAGCCTGGTTCTGCTGGAGGTTTCTTCCTTTTAAAAAGGGAGTTTTTCCTTTACACTGTTGCCACTGTGCTTGCTCAGGATCAGAGACTGCAACAAAGCCAAGATTCAACTTGTCTGTTGGATTCTTTGATAGAGGACTTCACTGATTGGCTTTTTTTTTAATGTATGTGAATGTTTCTGTAAAGTGCCCCGAGACAACTTTGTTGTGATATGGTGCTATATAAATAAACTGAATTGAATTGAAATAGCTGGCTTGGAGCTGAGGACCCATCACAATAGTGAAACTCATCTAGAAACTTCTGCTGCCATTCTCTGGACACCTGGATTTTTTTCCTCCTCTTGGAGCTTGCTACAAAAAACAGAAAAAAAAAAAAAAGAAATAGGACAAATTCTTGACTGCTGCCATTTCTAGATGTAATATAAAGAAACCCCCCAATTCCTCTCTTTCAGTAAAAACAGTGATGTGGGATTCCTAAATGAATCATTCAAAACTTATGAATCATTTTACTGAATCAGCCCCTTCTTTCCTGTACTAAAAGTCTGCTGTTCTGCACATTGTGCAAAAAGAGTAACCCCCATAAATATTCTGTCCCCCGCAGAGGGGTGCTTGTATAGTTTCAAATTGAGGAAAATAACCTCTATGCAAATATAAATAAGCAAAATAGTAATTATAGTTTTAAAAAATCACATTGGTATAATACTAGCATGATCAATCCACTTCAAATTCACAACACTCAGGACATTGACATGCTGTCATCATGATGATAAATTACTACAATCTGCACTAAAAATTTTAAGGCATGTTCCAAATCATTGTGGACTGATCACATTTTGTCATTCATAAAGGGTAACCAATTTATTTTTTTCTTCAAAAACATTATTCTAAATATCTTCAGATAAATATATTCAAATGTTATTTATCTATTCCTTTGCATCTAACAGAGTCAGTTGAGATGGTCTGTGCATCTGATTAAGATGCCAACTGGATGGCCCCCTTGGAGCATGTTCCATTGGGAAGAGGCCCACGGGCAGACCCAGAACTCACTGGAGGGGTTGTTTATCTTCTTTGGTCTGAAAACTCCTTGGGATCCTCCAGAAGCAGCTGGAGAGTGTTACTGGGGAATGGGATATCTGGGTTTCTCTCCTGGCCCTGTTGCCTTCGAAATGCAACTCTGTGTTGGTGGACGATGATGGAGATCGAGATGTTATCTACTTTAACATGGTGGTATAGTACTTAGCACTGTGGGATTGTTCAAATCTCAGCTGGAGTTTTTGTATTTATTTATTGCAAATTCATGCTGTATTTGTGAGTTTTCCTTGGGTACTTTCTGATTCAATACAAAATGCTTTACAAGTGCATCTCAACTCACAAAGTGAGTGAGTGTATATGCTTTAGTGACCTGTCCTGGGTGTTCCCCAATCATTTCATGAAGATAGCTCAGGTAGGCGTCATTCCTCTTTTGACATGGAACAGGATAAAGTGTGTGCATAACCTAAATCCTGTAGGATCAAAAATTACAATTTGTTTTTGCCCCTGTTTCATTGCTATTTATTCTAGCTTTTATTTATTTAATTTTTTTTTACAAAGGTTAAAGTCTTTTTTTTTTTTTTTTTTACCATGGCAGATGTGTGCCTTTCACTCAGTGGATATCAGGTCAGAATGCAATGCACTTTAGTTTAAAACATTCCATATTTTCCATTAAAACCATTTTGTTGTGCTGTGTACTTTGGCTCATTGTTCAGCTGAAAGACCTTTACCTTGAGTTTTCTAAGACGAAGCAACATGTTTTGCTAAAAAAAAAAATGTTTTCATGCCTTTGGTTACCATCTGGTTTTATTATTTCTTTGATAGATGCAATGCCTCAACCACCAAAGTAAGCAATGCAGATGCACTGTAAACTGCAGGAAGGATAACCTCCAGCCACCTCAGTGCGCTTCATTTAATCGCTTAATAAAAGGAACAGAAAAGCTGTACTTCTGTGGGATTATTTTTTCAACAAATATTATGCATAGTTTTGCCAATACAGTAATTCTCTTGACTTTTCTGTAGCTCCCTTTCAATAGTAAAATCCTTTCAGGGTTTTCTTTTTTGGGTCAAATGGAGTGACGGGGACTAAACAGAGTCTAGCCAGGACACCCCCAAAAAGTTGATTTGGCAATTCTGAAAATTCAATTACCTCCCTTACAAAAGAGAGCTGTGATCTCAGTGGGATTTGCCTAAAATAAAGGTTAACAGCAACAACAACAACAATAATCATAATAATAATAATAATAATAATAATCATGTGTTAAAATAAATAGTAAGTAAATTTCATCTTAGCAGGTGTTTATCAGAAAATGCTGTAACCGAAGTTAAACAATCTCTTCCTTCAATATGTCCATATGCCTTGCAGAGTAATGTATCAGAGAACAGTGATTTAGATGATTTTGTTGATAATTTCACAACTTCAATGCAAAATTCCCTTGATAAAATTGCTCCGCTGAAAAAGAAAGTAATCAGTCAGAGGAAGCTGGATCTTTGGGTCAATTCTGAGTTACGTTCTTTAAAGCAGGCATCCAGAAACCAGGAGAGAAATGGCGCTCTACTAATGTTGAAGAATTTTATTTAACTTGGAAAGATAGTTTGCTAACATATAAGAAAGCTCTCTGTAAAGCTAGAACTTTATATTATTCATCTTTAATAGATGAGAATTAAAAATAACCCTAGGTTTCTGTTTAGTACTATTGCTAGACTAATGAAAAGTCCCATCTCTGTTGAGCCATGTATCCCTACAACTATAAGCAGTGATGAATTCATGAGATTAAAAAAATAAATAAATAAATAAATATTTCAATTAAAGAGAAAATTCAAACCATCCTTTCTTCCATTACCCCTGATTCCCTGTCAGACGATGGAGCTTGTTGGATTTAATATTTTATACCTTTTTATAATTCCTATCAAGCACTCAAATGTCATGTTATATAAAGTGTGTGTGTGTCTTTCTTCCAGGGTTGAACTATGTTTATAGAAAATGTTTGCTAATTCTAATTAGTTGACCTTTAAATATAATCTCATAGTAGCTAAAGATAATTTTACAAGTTCACATTTGATAAATTACAAGCAATCAAATCAGGCCAGAGAGCAGACTGATTAACATAAATAAAGCTAGAACACAGCTCTTTAATTTAGACAATATAGGTTGACTAAGTAAAATCAAATTAAGAGTATAACCATGATCCAAATAAAAACACGAACATAAGTTAGATAATATAATTATTCCTAGAAATAAACAACTATTTCAAATCAGTGTTATCACTAAGGTATCACGTTAAACAAACTGTTAACAGTTTAAACGCAGACACAGAAACTAAGATGATTCTGCCTTAAAAACAATCACCAGGCCTCCAACAGATATTGAATTAACACCCAGGAGGTAGGTAATAATTAATAGTTATTAATTATTACGTATAAACAATTTAGACACGAATCATTTTATATCCCTAAAGTATAATAGCAAGTTAAACTTTAAACAAAAGCCGATTTCGGTGTACCAAAACTTATCTGAAATATAGACGTCAACGTCCTTGAGGGGGCGGGCTAAGTCGTAACCATAGCAACAGAAGCTGAACCAATCAGGAAGCTAGCCTTCTCAAACGGGGATAAAAGGCCGGAAATGACGCACGCCCACCGAGCATTTTCTGGGAGGCGCACACGAGGCGGTTCGTTCTTAATGCTCCATTTATATGCATATATCTTATTAATGTAATTGTTTGTCTCTGAATATCTGTAACCCATGTTGTATCAAATAAATCTTTTATACGAAGGGCGACGCCTCCGCCGTTTTGAACACGACGTGGTAATCTATCCACAACAAATGGTGACACCCGACGTGCGGCGAGGTGACGCGGCCTAAACTGAATTGGATCGAGGTGGCTTGCGGTGCACACAGAGAGAGGAACTGGGCCCATTACTTTCAGGTAAGCTGGTTAACTGTTTGGACCTTAAGGTCCGGAGTTTCTGGCTATTCGGCCGTAGACCAAATTATAACTAAATTAAAATTCCTCTGTTGGTGTGCATGCGGCCATCTTCGGAAGATAAAGATGGTTTTATTTAAGATAACTCTCGGTGATTCGTGTTAATTCTGACGAGGTGGGTTACGATATTCAGATGGTTTAAGCGCCGAACGCTTACTTAGACGTTTTTAGGTTGTTTTCACAAGTTTGTGGACTTGTGCCGGTGGACGGCGGGAAGGCCTGCCGGAGTCACGTGGGTGACAACGTTTTCTCTCAAATTCAGCGGGATTGGCCACCACAGCTTTGATCTGACGAGATTAAGGTGCCAAGCGTCTCACAAATGTCTTGGAGGCTGAGGGACGGGACTCCTCCAGCCAGTGTTGACTGCCGCCTAAATTGTAGCCCATTATTAGTTTAGCTTTGAGGGAAAATGTGAACAGAATAGAGAGTTTACCAAATTTCATGTGATCAGGGATCGCGTTAGTTTTAGGACGTTGTAATAACTTTGTTTGCGCCGTGTTTTGTATGTCGTGTGAACGCTTCAAGGCCGGGACACGTTGGGAGAGACGTAACAAAAAAAAAAAAAAAGAGAGGGGGGGGTGAGCTGTGTGTGGGCGGAAGCTCAGGGTTACTTTTCTCTTTTTTCTGTGTGTCGGAGAAAGTCTGCTTGGAGCCGTGTGTGTGTGGTAAAGCACTCGTGTGGGGTAAGGGAGCGTTTCTTTGTTCCAACCGCACGAGGAGGTGAAGGTTTACGCGTGTTTTGTTTTGTCTTCGTTTCTGCGTCAGAGGTGTCTTGTGTGATCGGTGCTTCCGTATCCTGACCGGAAGGGGGCGCTGCTGTGAGGCAAGGACAGGTCTGGCCGCTGGGTTGTTCCGTACCAGACTTGTGTTTGTTTTATTACGGCTGCGGCCAGGAGTGAATGACAATAACATATTTGAATGCCTGGGTGTGTGAATGTTGTTATCAGGTGTGGAACTCATGAATGTGGTACAGGTGAAGCCTGTGGAAAATCTATAGGATCATATCGGAGGCAAATTGCACGACTTATAGGGAGTATCAAAATGAAAAGGAGGTAATTAGTTTGAGATCAGGGGGCCACTAGCACAAACAAGAGGAAATGAGCTTTATGTACCAAAATTAAGGGGGTAGAGCTTGATTTTTAATGATTTAGGCTGTACAAGTTGGATTAATTTAAAAATATAGCTGATTGGCGTGTCACAGCTAAATGGTATCTGATATGGGAACAGGGATAGCTGAAGATCTTTCAAATATTTGCTGATAGCCGTCTGAGGCCAGACAGAAACGGAGATAGGAGCAGACACAAGGTTAAACGAAACAATTTTCTGTATGATAGGAAGGAGGCAGTGAACTCTGAAACAGAGGATGGTTTGAATCTCAAGGAAAGAGGGGACATCACGTGTACGAGCTGTAATTAACCAGGAGATGGAGTCAGAGTGAGTCAGCTGGAGAAGGTTGAATCATCTTGGAGTCAGATTAGACGGTAGAGGGTTGAGATGTCAAAGCGAACGAGTGGAAGAGAAATATTGTAGGGGTGGTCTTGGTGGTACTGAACAAATTAGATTAACTTTCTTCTTGGAATTGACAATAAACTCAGGTTTTAAACTCAACTGCAAAACAACAGAATAAAATAAGTAATAGACAAAATCCTTGACACTTATAAAATATAGAATTTTATTCTGGTCAAAGAAAATCTTACCGGACTCAAATTGAAAAACTTAGTTTAAATTAATCAGCCTTAAAAAGGTAAAGGCAAAGCCCAAAGGAGCTGTTTCCTTCTAAGAGCTGCAGGGACTAGGTTATTTATGGGACGACAACAATTCTAGTGGGTAAACGCCATGACTTTGACTTTATTATTTGAGACTTCACACAGGTCCTGGGAGTGCAAAAGGACAACAGAGAGGTGTACATGGTGAGTTTAAGAAGTTGTACTTTGTGAACAAAGGGCATGTACACGTTTTTGTACAGTGATAATGGACTCTGTGATGTCTTGAGGAGTATACATGGTCTTAATTGATTTGTATTAAAAGTATCTTGTTTGTGATACAGTGAAAAAGCATAGTTATGAGAGGAAATGATTGCAGATTTGTTATATAACAGTAAGTGATTACATATTGTCATGCTGCCTAAAATTACAAGGTCTGGACGATAATGTGGCCCTGAGAGTGGACTTCACTGTCAGGTGATGTGTCAACACACACTCTACAAGATGGAGGACATTGTTTGGAGGGGAATATTTTATGCAGTAGGCGTAAAGAATTGGCTTGTGCAGTGTTTAATGAAAGCTTTCACTCTTGTGTAATTGAGCGGTTAAAACATATATTGTACAATCCAGGACACCAGAATGACTCCGTTGGGGTAAACGCTGTGGTTCCAGAGTAAAACTTACTAACTAACGATTAATGTGGATAACAGATGAAGGTTGAATCTGATTTTAATAATTTGATTATTTTTTCTTCTCTGCAGCTGGAGATGACAGAACTTTGGAGTGGGAAGATGAGTCTGATTAGGCCCACAAAACATAGAAGGTAGCATTTAACTGCATACAGCATCCATCTGAGTTTTGATCAGGACTCTTGAGTGCCGGAGGCCGGATCGGATACATATGTGTTCAGGTGGGCGCTGACGTTGGGTCTGTGAAACTGACCAATAGGACGGTTCAAATAAGTTGTCAGTCGAACACAACTGACACAGCAACAAAGAACTTTTCAGCCAAGTAACGTGACTTTTCAAAGATCTAACAGTCCAAGAGCGAACTGAACTAACTGTCCAGAGGGGGTCCTGGAGTTTGTCCACAGCGAGAACATCCAGTCAAGTCTTGCTGTATGCTGAGATATGAACTGCTGCACAAAGCTGAACTGGTCTCCAGATAGACGGAGACGAATCTGGGGACTGAAAGGCTGAAAGAAGAACTGGTGGTCACTCTGTCCAGGGTCACTAACATCAACTGCAGCCTGACGGAGGTGTCAACCCCACATTTGGTCTGTGATGGTCATCTAAGCACTTTGGGGTCGTGATCAAAAAAACTGCAGCTGGCTTTGATAATAATCACTCACATAGACTCATTTTAAAACAGGTGACACAACATGACAGACGTACTGATGTGGGAGTGCTAGACGATTCACCTGCTCCAACTGCTCTGAGATGAAAATTGTTTTATTACCTCAAATGCTCCACACCCCTGAGCAAAACATTGATTTTAACTTTCCGTTTATACAGGTCAGGAAGTCTCATTCAAGAGGAACCTGAGACATGATTTGGATGAAGTTCACTAATGTTTTCTAAAATAACACTGAATGATTGTCTTTGCCTTGACGGAGCACATGTGGGGGGTCTGGTTTGATACAAGAGAAGAAATTTATTTAATGATTAACTTTTGCTAATGTATAGGAGAGCTTGGGTTGTAGTTGGGTAATTGTTTGCAAAACCTGGGTTGAATAACAGTGGTGGGAAGTTTAAAACTACACCATATTTTTAGTTCTGTAACTAATGCTCAATCTGGGTGTTAGTGGATTGCAGACGGTAATACTTCAGATTTGAAACATTGCCGTTTCAAAAAGGGGGGAGGTGTGTAGGCAGCTCTGAGCAGGAAGCAGTTCATAGATCATTACAAACTATACAAAAATAACTTCTTCTGAGGCGATTAAAAGATCATATCATGTAGGGTAATCACATTGACATTGGGAAATGAATAAATCAGAAACCTACATAACGACATTGCACTTGTATATATGTATATCAGTTTAACAGAAGTATCTTTTTCTCTTTGTTGTAATGTGTACAGATTCCAGAAAGGGGGACGCCCCTAGCCTGAAGTGGATTTGAGCAAAGGTTAAAGAGAAATGGGGTGGTTTGATACTTTTAAACACAACTGACTTGACTGGACTGGACTGGACTCTGATAGTTTAAGTGGGCTAATAATAAAAGGTTTCATGAACAAAGGATTTTAACCATTTTTTCCACGTTCTCTTTCTCTTTTATTTTTTCCTCTCTCTCTTTTTCTTCCTTGCTATCTCTTCCCTTCTCTAGCACAGACAGGTACCTGGATGGAAGATTAAATACTTTCTTCTCTCACAGTGTTGTATGTCAGTTGGTTAAACTTTTAAGTTTATATTGTATTTTGATTGATGCTGTTGGCGCAAGCGATTTAATGAAGTTACTTCCACAGGCTCCAGGAAGAGGGGCCGGCGTGGATGATTGTTATTATTGTTATTGTTGTTGTATTGTGTATGTTTAATTTTAATTGTAGGTAGACCGGTTGACGACAAAGGCTTGTAAGAGTGACAGATGGGATGAGAGCACACAGGTATCCCTGGAGAAGTCCAGTATGTAACACAATTCAGCTTCAAGTGTATAGATGCATGTAAGAATAGCATTTTATTTTAGTTTTACTAATTCTGTTTTAGGATAACATTGCAGTGTAATAATACACCTATCAGTAGCAATAATAACCATCAGGGTGTCCAATAATTCAGAAATAGGTTTTATTCACTACAGAAGTAACCACAGTCAGTTTTTCCAAGCCCAAAGGCCATGCAGGGTGTTTAACAATTCGCAAGCTTTGGTGTCCAGCTTTTCTCATCAGGAGGGAGGAACTCTGACCGAGGAGACAAGCTCACATCAGACTGAGTCCTGCTGAAAAGAGGGACAGGACAAGACCCCACCAGGTGGTGGACAGAACATCACATGCCATCGGTCCCCAGAAGGAGAGTGGCACCTGTACGACCCCACCAGGGCACCCCTGCAGAGGAGAGGAATCGATCGCTGGACCAGATGCAGGGTGATCTGAAGACAGCTCCCCACTACACCTGGAGGATTTGACAGGACCTTCGTGGGAGCTCATTCTTTGCCCCTTTGTTCTGGTTGGAAAAAGGCAGTAGCAAACATCGGAGAAGGAGTCTCCGCTCTGCCTGAAGTCGGTCGGGTGGATCGGGTAAGGACGGAAGATTACCAGCCCTGACCGTGAAGAACAGAAGACGCGTCAAACTGATTTTAGTTTTGTCCCAATACACACACGTCATTTAGAATGTTTAATCAAACTGATACGGTTCTGAGGACTTTACATGAAGATAACTCCGCGGGCCGAATCCCGCCGAGCACCAAAGGACCCTTGTGGATGAACAAGGGCTCCCACCGCAAGCTCAAGAACCGAAGACCTGCTAGATAGAAATGTTTAAATTGAGGGTGTTGGCTTTTCCTGTTTAATATGTGTGTTTTGTCTTACCTTTCAGTCATTATGAAAAACAACCAGAGAAGGGTCGTGGATTCAATTGGAAACTTAACTATTCATTTAACTTGACTATAAACTTAACTTGACTATTAACTTAAATATTCATTAACTTAAATATTCTGTTAACTTAAATATTCAAATATTTTACTCCATTCAATTGGGCATTTAATCATTCTAAAATACCACGAGGTATTTTAAAGGTGGTTTAAAATAGAGTTTCACTTAATTATCTTTCTCTAGGAGGGGTGTTGCCGTTTTTTTTATTTTTATAAAGGTTTATGTGTGTGGTACTTTTCACAGGTGTTGGATCAGGGGTCTGGTCCAGGACCCCTGGGGAGTGCAGTAAGTTTGCGTCACGTCCATATTGATAAATAAATCCCTAAAGAGGGTGAACTCCCATGAATATGGGAGTTCAAAAGAGGGAATGTTGGATTTAATATTTTATACCTTTTTATAATTCCTATCAAGCACTCAAATGTCATGTTATATAAAGTGTGTGTGTGTCTTTCTTCCAGGGTTGAACTATGTTTATAGAAAATGTTCGCTAATTCTAACTAGTTGACCTTTAAATATAATCTCATAGTAGCTAAAGATAATTTTACAAGTTCACATTTGATAAATTACAAGCAATCAAATCAGGCCAGAGAGCAGACTGATTAACATAAATAAAGCTAGAACACAGCTCTTTAATTTAGACAATATAGGTTGACTAAGTAAAATCAAATTAAGAGTATAACCATGATCCAAATAAAAACACGAACATAAGTTAGATAATATAATTATTCCTAGAAATAAACAACTATTTCAAATCAGTGTTATCACTAAGGTATCACGTTAAACAAACAGTGTTAACAGTTTAAACGCAGACACAGAAACTAAGATGATTCTGCCTTAAAAACAATCACCAGGCCTCCAACAGATATTGAATTAACACCCAGGAGGTAGGTAATAATTAATAGTTATTAATTATTACGTATAAACAATTTAGACACGAATCATTTTATATCCCTAAAGTATAATAGCAAGTTAAACTTTAAACAAAAGCCGATTTTGGTGTACCAAAACTTATCTGAAATATAGACGTCAACGTCCTTGAGGGGGCGAGCTAAGTCGTAACCATAGCGACAGAAGCTGAACCAATCAGGAAGCTAGCCTTCTCAAACGGGGATAAAAGGCCGGAAATGACGCACGCCCACCGAGCATTTTCTGGGAGGCGCACACGAGGCGGTTCGTTCTTAATGCTCCATTTATATGCATATATCTTATTAATGTAATTGTTTGTCTCTGAATATCTGTAACCCATGTTGTGTCAAATAAATCTTTTATACGAAGGGCGACGCCTCCGCCGTTTTGAACACGACGTGGTAATCTATCCACAACAAGCTTTAGAAATATTACTATAATCTAATTTATGTTTGGAGTGTTTTTGTCCTGTTGAGCTCTCTGAATTGTCAAAAATAATAGTTTCATCCAAATCATCCACATCTGCTAGATCCCATCCCAACCAGACTGTTTAAAGAGGTATTTCCTCTAACTGATGTCCACATTTTGGATCTGCTTCACTTAAGAAGTCTGACCTTGACTCAGAAATCATGGCTAATTATAGACTTATATCTAATGTACAGTAACTTTCATCTCTAAACATTTGAGAGAAAATAGTTGCTGGTCAGTTGCGTGAACATCTACACAGAAATAATCTGTTTGAAGAGTTTCAATCAGGGTTTAGAGCTCATTATAGCACAGAAACAGCACAAGTGAAAGTCACAAATGGTATTCTCCTGGTCTGAGACAATGGGCTTGTGTCTATACTGGTCCTGTTAGACCTCAGTGCTGCATTTGATACAGTTGATCACAATATTTTACTACAGAGGCTTGAATATGATATTGGGATTACAGGAACAGCTCTGAAATGGTTTAAATCATATTTATTTGATATATTCCAGTTTGTAAATATAAATAATGAATCTTCTTCATACACCAAAGTTAATCATGGAGTCCTTCAGGGTTCAGTGCTTGGACCAATACTTTATATATGCTTCCATTAGGTAAAGTTATTAAACAGCAAGGGACACATTTTTATTGTTATGGTGTTGATAGTTATATTTGTCCATGAAACCCGATGAATCCAATAAGTTACTTAAGTTACAAGAATGTTTTGAAGACATAAAAACTTGGATGACCCTTAATTTTCTGTCTTTAAACCCAGACAAGACAGAGGTTGTGGTTTTTGGACCTGAACATTTTAGGAATAAATTTGCAGTCTTTCACTTTCTCTGGATGGCAATAATTTGACCTTCAGCTCTAAAGTTAAAAACCTTGGTGCTATTCTTGATCAGGACATGTCTTTTAACCCCCATATTAAAAAAGTTATCAAAACCACTTTCTTCCACCTGCGTAATATCACTCAAATTAGGAACGTCTTGTCCAAAAATGATGCAGAAAAACTGGTTCATGCATTTGTCACATCTAGACTGGAGTATTGAAATGATTTGTTATCTGGGTGTCCAAAAACTTCATAAAAAAGTCTTCAGCTGATCCAAAATGCTGCTGCCAGAGTTTTAATGAGAGTTGATAGAAGAGATCATATTTCTCCATTTTTAGCGTCTCTCTATTGGCTCCCTTTCAAAATAGGAATATAATTTAAAATCTTACTTCTAACCTACAAAGCTCTCAACAACCTAGCTCCATCTTGTAGTGGACTAGGCCCATGTCAAAAACTAAGTCTAAGGTCAAAAATCTTGACCTTAAGAACCTTGTGGGACAGGAACTGTCATTTCATTGATTTGAATCCAGAAGTGCCGGTTCACCCATCCTGAGACTTTCTCTCTTGAAGATTCATGTGAAAGAACACTCTCTTTTTTATTATCATTACTATTTTACAAATGTTGATAATCAAAATGTCTTAGTTCAAACCATTTTAGATGTTGCAGTGAACTAATCAATTTTATTAACTGTGTAATGATTTTTATTCTCATGCAAAGTTAGAACTCATGTCAAAGCTGTTACAGAGTAATTATGCCTTTTCTGATTTCTGCTTTTGAATGAGCAAGTGTACGTTGGTCCAAGGTTGGAGTCAAACGCAAAACAAGTTGTTAGAACGAACTGTCATGTTTTTAGAATCCTCTCAGACATAAATATAGAGGTTTTGGCACCTGTTTCTGAAACGCGCCAAAACAAAACTCTCTCTGTCTGTGAGAACATTTCTGATCTGTTTCATAACAATTCTTGCTGTCTTCTAACCTCTTACGTCACAAAACACACCCCGTCTGGTTGTTTCTGACCAATGGGAATACTCCCAAAAGTGAACCGGGAAAGAGCTCTTTAAAATGTCGGTACTTCCTGGTCTACTGAGATCTGTAAACTACTCAGTTCGGTTGAGTTCTGCTGGTTGGAGAAGTTCTGCGGCGCAGACAGTTCTGTGAGAGACGGGATGATCCTGACATGACAACAGAGCTCTTCCGAGTTCCATGGGATTATAACATTTTCACTCGCCACTACTTCTGACGATTCACAGCATCCTAAGGAGACGCTGGACAGGTAGCGTTAACGGAGCTCCATATCTGCTGATTAACCTCAGAAAGGTAATGAGTCAAGTTTCCTACCAAGCGTACCGGGGAGAGCTGGTTTCTGATGGAGAGTGTCAATTCTGGTGAACACTTCCCCTCCCATACCATCTTTACTCCCTCTAAACTTCTTTCCCATCTTTAAACTGTTCTATCAAGTAGATATTCTTCCAGATATTTTAGAAATGTCTGTGTAAAATGCTCATCCACATCCGTGTGGGTAAAAGATCATAATTGTACAGTTTCATAAATGTCTGTGGTGAAGCAACGGAAAAATCATGGCCGTATGATTTTTCCTGATTGATTGCTTATGTTGTTATTTTCATAATTTGCCAAATTAATGTAAATGTTTGATGTTAAACTTTGATTCTGTAAATAAATGACCGCATTCATTTTGATGGGTCAAATATAAATGACGTCTCACGTTTGCATTTCATTAAATTCAATGCACGTTTTATTCAGTTCAGAAAAATGAGGAATCCGCGTTAATTGATGAATATATCTGAGCATCTGTTCATCTACAATCTTATATTATAAATCTTATTGTTCCATATTTTCCTAACAGAGCAATTCGCATGTGGTACCTAGAGTTTCCAAAAGCAGAATGGGAGGCAGAGCTTTCAGTTATCAGGCTCCGCTCTTGTGGATCCAATTTCCAGTTTCTGTTCGTGAGGTTGACACATTGTCCAGTTTTAAGACTGGGTTTAAGAGTTATGCTGCTATAGGCTTAGATTGATGGAGGACAAATTGACCACATTTCTTGATTATCCTACTGTCTTTACTTACTCTACTCAACCAGTTTTTGGTTGTATTTATTTAAATTTTTTAATGTGTTTTTGGCTTTTAAGTACACCTGCAACTACATCTGAACCTGCCATTCTGTGTTAATTTGTCTCTCCTTTCTGTCCCCTCAAACCCAGCCGGTCGTAGTAGATAGCCGCTTGTCCTGAGCCTGATTCTGCTGGAGGTTTCTTCCTTTTAAAAGGGAGTTTTTCGTTTCCACTGCAGCCATTGTGCTTGCTCAGGAAGAGAGAATGTGAGTAAGTGAAAATTCAACGAGTAGGCTGGTTTCTTTAGAGCAGTGCTTCTCAATTATTTTCTGTTGTGCACCCCCCCCCCCCCCCAAAAAAGAATTGAGTCCCCCCCCCCCCCCCAACTCTCCGCCGCGACTGTAAATAGTATGTCTATAAAATTGTTACAAGTACACCTCTGCCTAACATTGTGTTCTTATTAACATTAAAGAAAAGAAAAAAACAATATAGATCAACTTACAAGGAAGAATAACTATTAACATTTTTTTAGTCTGTAACAGAAACAACTTACAGTGCATTATCCAAGAAAGTTCAATCTGGTCCTCTGGACATTCAAAAAAACAAAAAACAAAACAAAGCAAAAAAAATGTAGAAACGTTTCGTCTCTCATCCAAGAGACTTCCTCAGTCTGAGCTGCTGTTTTCAGCTCAGTCTCTTAAATAGCACCTTCTCAGAGTGGATCAGCCAGTTTTGCTGCTGACAACCAAAACCAACTGATCACATGCTCAAGAAGGACCATCAGCCTAACAATGGATCATTAGCACACTGATGGCTGTTTACTATTCAAAGGGGGTTGAGTGATACCAGCAATCACAGCATTGTAAGAGGGGGAGAATTGAACCCGGAGGCCTCCACCCCTGTTTAATGATGGACGGTTTCTTTTCACAAAGATGGCCTCCTTTACTCCTCTCTCAAACCATCGTTCCTCTCTGTCCAGGATGTGAACATCGTCATCCTTGAAAGAGTGACCGCTGGCCTGGAGATGAGTGTAGACCGCAGAGTCCTGGCCTGATGATGTTGATCTTCTGTGCTGGGCCATCCTTTTGGCCAGTGGCTGTTTAGTTTCCCCGATGTAAGACTGATCACAGCCCTACTGACACTGAACAGCATACACAATATTACTCTGTTTGTGCCGGGGGACTGGATCTTTGGGATGAACCAGTCTTTGCCGTAATGTATTTTGGGGTTTAAAAGCCACTGGGACGTTATGTTTAGAAAATAAACGTCTCAGTTTCTCTGATACTCCCTCAACATACGGAATGACCACTGGTCTGGGTCTGGGTTCCTCCTTTTCACCTGATGGCTGACTGGAGTCCTGTTTGTGTTTCTTCTCTGCTTTCAGGAAGGCCCAGTTAGGATATCCACATTGCTCTAGAGCCTGTCTTGTGTAGGATTTCTCCTTCTGCCTGGCTCCTGAGCTAGTGGGGACGCTGTCTGCTCTGTGATACAGAGTCCTGATGACTCCTAACTTGTGCTCCAAAGGGTGATGGGAGTCAAACTGCAAATACTGGTCTGTGTGGGTGGGTTTGCGGTACACCTCGGTTTGCAAACGTCCTCTATCAGAGACTGAGACCTCACAGTCCAAAAAAGCCAACTTGTCATTTTTTACATCTTCTCGTGTGAACTTGATGTATTTATCCACAGAGTTGATGTGGTCAGTAAAATGTTGGACTTCCTGAGATTTAATTTTAACCCAGGTGTCATCAACATACCTGAACCAATGACTTGGTGGTGTCCCTGAAAAGGACGTCAAGGCTCTCTTTTCTACCTCCTCCATGTACAGGTTGGCAACAATAGGAGAAACTGGAGACCCCATAGCACACCCATGTTTCTGCCTATAATATTGCTCCCCATATGTGAAGTAGGTTGACTGTAGGCACAGTTTCAAGAGTTGACACAGTTGTTCTGTGGAAAGCGTGGTCCTGCTGCTCAGAGTGGTGTCTGATTTTAATCTTAAACTGACCACCTCTACTGTATCATCAACAGGAATGCACGTAAAGAGTGATGTGACATCAAAAGAGACCATTGTTTCATCAGTCTCCATGATGACATCCCTCACCTTATCCACAAAGTCCATGGTGTTCTGTATGTGGTGTTCTGAGCTGCCAACTAAAGGGATGAGTACAGACGCCAGATATTTGGAAACATTGTAAGTGACAGAGTTAATCATGCTAACAATTGGTCTTAAAGGTACACCTTGTTTGTGGATTTTAGGTAAACCATACAGACTAGGTGTGGCCTCCCCTGGGTACAGTCTGTGGTACAGAATACGGTCAATAGCCTTGTCCTGCTCCAACATTTTCAGGCAATCTTTCAACTTTTTCTTGTAACCACTTCCTAGATCTATTTTCAGTGGCTCATAAGTGGTTAAGACACTAAGGAGTGTCATAACTTTCTCATGATGATTTCTGGTTTAAAATCACTGTGCACCTTCCTTTGTCTGCTAGGAGAATGATGATGTTTTTGTCCTTGCTAAGAGTGGTAAGTGCATCCCTCTCCTCTCTACTGATGGTGGAAGGTGGTGGTTTGGCATTGCTGAGGCAGGCTGAAACTTTGATTTTGAGCTGTTCTGTCTCACACTCTTTAATTTTGTTGTTGCGGATGGCTGACTCAGTTATTGAGCATGCATCAGGAAACATAATTAGAAAGTATTTTATACAGTACATGGTAATACAAGATGTATTTAGTGGCCTCCACAAACCAATTGAGTGTGTATCTGATAAACACCTGAATCTAAACACCTGGGTAAGCATGCTTGTCACTATAAGTTTTCTCCATAAAAATGTTCAATAGTGGATGTGGGGACCCACAGGCCCATCCCCACAGGACACGATGGTAACACAGGGAAGACCGGAGCCACAGACACACAGCGGCCCCCAAGCCCGGAGCTCTGGGAGTCCCCAAACAGGGACAACCGCACCCCTCAGAGAGAATTAAAGGGAAGCCCCGGGTGATTCCCAGCAACCACAATGCAGAAATCCCAGGAGGCTGCAGCAATGAGTCCACAGGCCCTGCCGGCAACACGCCCCTCCAGAGTAGATCCGGCCATGGACACTGAGCCCCGAGTCTCCCGGTCATACCATCCCCCAACAGAGGCCCGACAAAGCCAGGGCACCCAGGACCCGGCAGGCAGCCACCAGGGCGGGCCGGCATACACCCCAGCACCAGATACCGAGAGCCGTTGATGCACCAGCGGCAGCAGGGCCCACCACCGGAGGGGAGCATGACAGGGGGAAGTAGACCCCACATTAAATGGGGGGCCCAAATTGATCCAAGAGAGGGAACCACATAAAACCCAACCTGAGAAATAAACATGACACAAAACACGCTCCGGTTTCCTATAATATTTTGCAAAAAGATCTGAAGCTCTCGACCTTGACCACTCTAAGTGACTTTAAACATCTGTTAAGTTACTGGCAAGAACCAATGCAGATATGTTTCTGATTTTAGTACTCTACACAGACTTAGCTGTTTTTTCTTTTTTTGTTGTTGCTTCTTTTTCTTTTAATTACCATTGTATTCATCCATCCATCCATTATCTTTACCCGCTTATTCCATTTTGGGTCATGGGGGTCGCCGATGCCCATCTCCAGCAATCACTGTGCGGGGAGCGGGGTACACCCTGGACAGGTCGCAAGTCCATCACAGGGCCACATAGAGACAAACGAGACAAACAACCATTCACTCTCTCACTCACACCTAGGGACAATTTAGAGTTACCAATCAGCCTAACATGCATGTTTGTGGTCTGTGGGAGGAAACCAGAGCACCCGGAGAAAACCCACGCATGCACAAAGAGAACATGCAAACTCCACCCAGAAAGGCCCCTGGACCGGGGTTTGAACAAGGACCTGCTTGCTGAAAGGCAGCAGCTCTACCAGTTGCGCCACTGTGCTGCCTACCATTGTATTTTAATTTTTTTTTTTTTTATTTAATTCATGTGTACACATCCTTTATGATTGTCTGTTGTTGTCGTTGTTGTTGTAGTATGACAGTTGGACATATGTTCATACATTTTTCACGAGTTCCTCATCTTTCTGACTGTGTAAATGTCGTGCGTTGAGTTTAACAGAAATGCGAACGAGAGACGTTATTTATCTTTGACCCATCAAATGAATGCGGTCATTTATTTGCAGAATCAAAGTTTAACATCAAACATTTACATTAATTTGGCAAAATATGAAAACAATAACAATTTCAAGTTCACAGAAAGTGGACAATACGGCGATTGTCCTCACTTCTCAGCAGAACCACAGACATCAATCACACGGCGGTGATTGAGAACTTTGCTTCAGATATTTCTAAAATATCTATAATGATTTTAAGAGAAAGGAGAGTTTAAGATGGAAAATGGAGATTTATCTTACAGAGAGATGTGTGAGGGAATTAATCTGTTTGACCAGAAACGTGCACGCTCCTTCAGTTCTCAGCTTGTTCACGGTACGCTTGGTCGAAAATAGAACCTTCTACCTGGTTGATGATAAAATCAGCGTCGGCGTAGGGTTCCTTTCTGACTCTTTCAGCGTCTCCATGAGGACAGCCAAACCCTTAGAGAGTCGTACGAGGTTATCCAAACAGAAGTTGTAACTCCCAAAATCCTCTCTGCATCCTGTCTCGTCAGAATTCTGAACTCCTTCAGAACTCTCTTCAGAGAGTTAAACTCTGGAACTCTTTACTCCTTAACTCTGTTACTCTCATGTTGAACTCATTCCTGAGCGCAGCAACTCCTGAGCGCAGCAACTGCAGCAACCGGCTGAACTGGGAAGTTGCCACATTTAAAATGGGTCGACTTCCGGGTCATTTGAGAGCTTTTTGATTGGTCGATGGACCAGAAAGAGGTGTGGTTTGTGATGTAAGGTGTTATGAAAAGTCAAGGGCAGAGAATGAGATAGTTTAAAAACAGACAGAAAGATTATTGGAGAAAACGAGACTTCGTGGAGCCTCTACTCTGATTATCTTCTGTGAAGATTAAACATGACATTTCTTCTTAGTAAACATTTTAGTTGACCGAAACCTGACTTTTAACATACTTACAAATTTGCTCATTGAAGACAGAACAATCAAGAAATGCATATTAACCTGATTTCTTCTTTGAATGAGGAATAAAAATCATTACTTACTGTTTATGTAAATAAAATGAGTGGTTCTCTTCAACCTGTAAACATTGAGTGAACTAACACAATTTGATTATCAAACATTTGTAAAATAGTAATGATCATAGAGAATTGTCTTTTCTACTTGATTACTTCAAGAAAGAAAGTCTCCAGATGGCTCAACTGTATTTCTGGATGCAGATCAATGAAATAACAGTCTCTGTCCATCTGGTCAGTTTTGACATGGGCCTAGGTTCACTACAGTCCCCCCTTTGGAAATCATCGCCTGTCCATGGGGATGAATTCCAACCGTGAACTTAGACCTTCAAATGTCCTTGAGCTTGATGTAATCCAGCAAGGAAGACCAAAGTCAAAAGTAATCCAGCAAGGAAAACAAAGTCAAGGTAATTCCACAATGTTCTTGGTAATTCCATTGTGTTGATGATAATTCCATAATGTTGTTGGTAATTCCATTGTAGCAATGCTTTAACCCCTTGGAAACAGAGTCTGTAATCCATTGGAAAAAGTCATATAATCCACAACGGTAAATCCACAACGATTGGAAGTGTTGATTAATCAGCATACAGAGGGGTACCCTTGGAT
>NW_023618910.1:0-10300 GCF_014905685.2 Nematolebias whitei
CTTCTTACAACACTCAACAGACGTCTGGGGACAGAGGAGACCAGTTTCTCAAGTTTAGAAATAGGAATGCTCTCCCATTCATGTCTAATACAGGCCTCTAACTGTTCAATCGTCTTGGGCCTTCTTTGTCGCACCTTCCTCTTTATGATGCACCAAATGTTCTCTATAGGTGAAAGATCTGGACTGCAGCTGACCATTTCAGTACCGGATCCTTCTCCTACGTAGCCATGATGTTGTGATTGCTGTAGAATTTGGTCTGGCATTATCGTGTTGAAAAATGCAGGGTCTTCCCTGAAAGAGATGACGTCTAGATGGGAGCATATGTTGTTCTAGAACCTGAACATAGTTCTCTGCATTAATGGTGCCTTTCCAGACATGCAAGCTGCCCATGCCACAAGCGCTCATGCAACCCCATACCATCAGTGATGCAGGCTTCTGAACGGAGCGTTGATAACAACTTGGGCTATCCTTGTCCTCTCTGGTCCGGATGACATGGCATCCCAGTGTTCCATAAAGAACTTCAAATCATGACTCATCTGACCACAGAACAGTCTTCCATTTTGCCACACTCCATTTTAAATGACCCCTGGCCCAGTGCAAATATATATATATATATATATATATATATGTATGTATATGTCTATACATATACTTATATGTACGTACATATATATATATATATATGTATATGTATATATATACTTGTATTCATTTATACATATATATATACTTCACATATATATAATTGTATATATTTGCATGTGGCCCAGTCCAAACGTCTGAGCTTGTGGAGCTTGCTTAGAAATGGCTTCCTCTTTGTACTGTAGAGTTTCAGCTGGCAACGGCGGATGGCACGGTGGATTGTGTTCACTGAAAATGCTTTCTGGAAGCATTCCTGAGCCCATTCTGTTATTTCCTTTACAGTGGCATTCCTGTTTGAGGTGCAGTGACGTTTAAGGGCCCAGAGATCACGAGCATCCAGTAGAGTTTTACGGCCTTGACCCTTACGCACAGCGATTGTTCCAGATTCTCTGAATCTTTTGATGATGTTATGCAAGCTTGATGATGATAACTTAAAAGTCTTTGCTATTTTATGCTGGGTAACACCATTCTGGTATTGCTGCACTATCTTACTGCGCAACAATGGTGGAATTGGTGATCGTCTTGGCTTCTGAGAGACACTGACACTCTGAGAAGCTCTTTTTATACCCAATCATGTTGTCAATTGACCTAATTAGTGTTAATTGGTCTTCCAGCTGTCCGTTATATGCTCAATTTCCTTTTTCCAGCCACTTATTGCTACTTGTCCCAACTTTTTTGGGATTTGTTGACACTGTGAAATTTTGAATCAACATATTTTTCCTTTAAAATGTTACATTTACTCAGATTAAACTTTTGATCTGTCATCTATGTTATATTACAAATAAAATATTGATATTTGCCATCTCCACATCATTGCATTCAGTTTTTATTCACAATCTGTTTAGTGTCCCAACTTTTTTGGAATTCGGTTTGTATAATAAATAAGTCAAAAGGATGCACTGACAACAAACTATATTTCCCATAAATCATGCCCAATATGTTACCCATGAAGTAACAGCATCCCACCAGTAAATTGCAGTTTTTCCACATCAATATCATTTTTCGAACAAGTGGAATTGACAAATACAAACAATGATCCCAAAATGTCCAGGAAGAGAAAAAGTGATGCAGATGAAGGCTGTTTCAAGAAAGATTGGGAGGTGAATATATGTTTGTGCTTCAAGGAGAGAAACTGGTATGTCTTTTGTGTTATGGGGCAGTGGTGGTCATCAAAGTGTACAATTTACTTGGGCATTTTTACACAAAACATGGAGCCAAGTATGCCTAAATGAGCCTTCAATCTTAATGTTGTTATTTTGAGTTCATTATACTTATTAAATGTCTTATGTTAAATTTGCAGCAATGTATTTGGGATTGCAGGTTTATGTGTTTATGCAGGCAAATGTTTTCTATAATAATACCATCTCTCATGAGTTGGATGTATGACCCTTACAAGGCTGTGTGCAGCCATTTGTTTTTTGTAAAATCTGTCCCACCTGTTAGCAGCTCACAATTGTTGGTCAGATCGTTATTCTGCCCCTCTTATGACAAAAAAGTTTTAAACAAAGTTAATGTCATAACTTCAGACCAGCCCACCAGAAAATCTGTAGACCCTCCCGCAGCCATGCTAGACCTGAGTTTAATTCGATCGTGACAAATTCCTTAATTTCTCACCATTTCAGTCATGGCATCAATGGAGGAGGAAGAGATCACTTGCCTCTTGGCAAAAAAACAAAAGAAAAGGCCAGGTCAGGGATGAAGGAGGGGAATTTAATACATTGGTGTCGCATACAAAACAGTCCGTCGCTGGGCAGATTATTGTGCGACACCGCATAATTTGAGCTTTGCACGGACATGCCCTGGGGGGTACACTCGTACCTCCGCGTACGTACGTGCGTACCTCTGCGTATGGACGTACGCGGGAGTATACTGGGGGCTTTACACTCTCAGTCACAAACTCAGCCCCTCCCCCGCCACTTGTGTGAAAACTGCAGCTCCCGCTGTGAACAAGCTAGGTGCATATGCAGATTTCAATTATTACAATAGAGTTTGTTGACTCACAGTGGAGACACATTCCTGATAGGTATGAAAATGACAGTAGCTGCTAAAGGAGAGGTTTGTTTTCCAGGACATGAACTACTTCAAGAGCATAGGAACTAGTTCTTATGCCATTATATTATCATATAATATACCCTATATTATTATTTTGTCAGAAAGAAACAAGCCATAACCAAACAGAACCTAGCTCAGTAAACAAGCTATAACTACACAACAATGTGAGCTTTCTAACAGCTTTGTTAATAAAGGTTGAATGAATATACTTTGTTAGAATAAGACTTTTTAAAAAGCAATCTGTCATTGTACAATTCAAACTTTCCAAGTTTTTGTCACTGGATATTGCACCCAATAAATGTTTTGGAAATTCTAACCATTTACTTTTACTTTAATACTCTTACTTTAAGTACATTTGATAAGATAAATTTACTTTTAATACTTAAGTACATTAAATGTCCGATACTTAAAGACTTTTACTTAAGTAATCATTTTAAAGGAGACTTTAACTTTTACCAAAGTAATTTTATGGTAAGATACTTGTACTTTCACTGAAGTATCACTTTGAGGTACTTTATACAACACTGCATATTTATGCCATGAAATTATCTTATCATGATATAATTGATTTTCCACGGCATTTTTTTACCAGTATTATCGTAAATCATATGATATGACTAAGCCATAGACAACACACCATCAGCTTTTGGGATTTCTCACCTGTGAGAAATTTTCACGTGCGAGAACATGTGGCTGCTTTGAGTGAATGTTTTTACACAGATTTTACTGGAATAAGGTCTTTCACCTGTGTGAGTTCTCAAGTGATACAGCAGGCTGGTACTGCAACTTCAACGCTTTCCACATCTGTTGCAACAAAATGGCTTCTCACCCTTGTGAGTCACAATGTGAATGTTCAAGGTACTGCGTAACGCAAAACCCTGTTCACATTCTTGACAATGATATGTCAAAAATATATTTTCACCTTTTCACCTGTATGACTTCTCATAAGGCCAGTTAAATGATTACTCTGAATAAATCTTTTTATACCGATTTTACAGGGATAAGGTTTTTCACCTGTGTGTGTTCTCATGTGATACAGTAGGCTAGTGCTGGATCTTAAACTTGGTGTGGGTCCTCATATGAGTCCTTAAAGCCCATGTTTGAATAAAACCTTTTCCACATTCTTTGCAAGAATGTGGTTTCTCACCTTTGTGGATTCTCATATAAGTCAAATTGTTACTCGGAGTAAAACCTTTATGACAAAATTCACTAGTAAACGGTTTCTCACTTGTGTGAGTTCTCATGTGATGCAACAAATGACTATTCAGTCCAAATTTGTCTCCGCAGATCTGACAGGAATATGGTCTCTCACCTGTGTGGATTATCATGTGGCGCAACATGCTGTCACGTCGACCAAAGCATTTCAAGCATGTCTCACAAGAAAAAGGCTTTTCCTCCTCGTGAGTTTTTTGGTGTAAGTTTACTGACGTTAAGTCAGAGAATCTTTTTCCACAAGTGTTGCAAACATATGATGTTGTTTCATCTGTGTCCAAACTTGATTCTTCTCTTAATGGTGATGATGCAGAGCTGTGAGAGAGGAGCTGGGTGCTGGTTGGTCCTGATTTGATGCTGTCACATTCATCAAAATTAATAATGAGAACATCAGTTTCTTCCTTCAGAACAAGCTGCTCCTCGTCCTGAATGCTGAAAAAGTCTTGCTCCTCTTTGATTTGTAGAGGTTCTGGTTCCTCATGGTATTCATTAACCTGTGGAGGTTCTGGTTTCTCCTGCTCTTTGTTGTTCTGTTGTAAGATTATAGTCTGAACCTCCTGGTCCAAACTAGAGTTTCTTTTGTGGTCATAGAGTTGTTGGCTGTTCCAAAGGTTGTCCTCCTCAGCAAGATGTTCCGGTGGGGGTTCTGAAAAGTATAAAGTGACAGAAAAACAAATTATTACAGATGAAACTGAAAATTATCTTGGAAAAAAAAAGTTTTTAAAATGATCAAAACTCAAAAATGAGCCCATCATTGTATTCATCTTTCAGCTGTTCACTTTACAGGGGTTACCACAGCGAGTCAGCCTCCTCTGTCACTCTGTCCTCTGCATCCTCTGTCCTCACTCCAACTACCTCTATGTCCTCTCTAACTGCAACTATATATGCGGTGAAGGCTGCACAGAAGTCTGTTGGTGTCAGTCTCCCCACCATCACAGACATCTACACCTCTAGATGCAGGAAGAGGGCCACCTGCATCATGAAGGACCCCACTCACCCAGCACACACACACTTTTTGCCCCACTCCCCTCAGGCAGGAGGTTGAGGAGCATTAAGTGTAGAACCAGTAGACTGAGGAACAGCTTCTACCCGGAGGCTATTATACTCATGAATCCCTAACCATTCAGCCACAGCCGCCCCTTACTGTTTTTCTTTTACATTTTATAGTTTTGTTAGATGTAACTGGGACCCTGTGTACACAATTTCATTCCACCACATGTACCACATGTGGTGGAATGAAAATAAAGAAGCTCTGACTCTCTTGACTCTGATATCTCCTCATTGGACTTCCTCTTTGTCTTTTTCCTGGCAGCTGCATTTCTAACATCCTTCTACCAATATAACCACTGTCCCTCCTCTGGACATGTCCAAACTATATCAGTCTGGCCTCTCTAACTTCATCTCCCAGTTGTTCAACCTGTGCTGTATGGTTGGGAATCGAGTCAAAAGTGTGGTTTAATTTTAATAAAATAAATGACCAGTTGGTTCAGTGTAGCACTTGCAATAATTTTATATTGTGCAAAGGAGGGTGCACGACCAACACCTTCAGGATCATCATGTAGAAGTAACAGAGTGCCCCGTCTTTGACGTGTTGCACCGGACTACCTCTGCTGCCTCTTTCACCGGCTCTGACCCTCAGCCTATCACTCGTTGCAGTCAGAATCAGGTAAGTAAAACTATAAACTATGTCTTATACCAACATTAAGGTAGCTAACGTTATACTTGACTTAAAGCGGTAGGTCAGCTCAAATGCAAACACCATGCTAACGTTAGCTCATGTATTTTTTCATAGACAAACAATCTGAAATTGCTAATAATGTTAGCCACAGTTGAGGAAACTCTGCAGTGTGCTCCTCCGTTCACCATAGTGTCCAAGGGAAAGATGTTGGTGCAGCTATTTGAAGATTGCCACAGAACGGTTACAGCATATAATGCGAAAAGGTTGAATCCCTTTTCAAATGTGGAATCACCAAAATTTAGTTTAGTTAGGCAATAACGATAGAGCTAATTAATACTCCGCCCTAAGCTAACATTACAGTAACAGTGACATTATTTATTTATTTATTTAAATTTTTAGACAGGAAAAGATTAAAAGAAATCGGGCTTGGCTCAGCATTTTTCCTGTTTTACAGCAGGTTCCTGTTCTGCAGAACATAAACAACACACAGCTAACCAACATCACATCGCATTAATAGACACACAGACATACTACATTACAAAAATACAAGAATGGCAGCATTTATAAGGCTGACACCTAACGGTGATTGCAAAAGGAGGTGTCCAACAGAAGATGCGCATGAGTCTTCTTAAAAAGTGGGAATGTTGAGATGGACTTTATATGTTGTGGAATGTCATTCCATGCTTTAGTATAAACATAGAAAAATGATATCTGGTCATAACAGTTTTTAAAGGCAGGTAGTGGCAACTGTCCGCTTGTAGCAGCTCTAGTCGAGCGACCATGTCCATAATTAGTTTTAGGCATCAAAGTAAAAAGAGCTACATTACTGACACCATGAAAAACTGAAAATACAATTTAATACTGCTGTATAGAACATAATTTTGAAAAGTTAGAGCATCTGAAGAAGAAAGAGCTGTACAGTGATGAGTCCAGCCGGGAAGTTTGTTATGAATTTTGTAGGCCCTAGCTATGGGTTTCAGGATTTCATTAGTAGTAAGAGACCAGACCAGTAGGGCTTTTGTAAACAAATATTTTAGTAATCGGGTAATCTATAGATTATTCTGACGATTAATCGGGCAATCGAAAACAAAATTTGTCAGGTTCTGCAGTAACTACCGTACTCATTTTATGAGTGATACAAATACACAAAAAAACATTAGATAAACAAACCCAATTAATTCCTATTTTTAAAATATTTTATTGCTTAAGTTGAATTACAGTGTATCACAAAAGTGAGTACACCCCTCACATTCCTGCAGATATTTAAGTATATCTTTTCATGGGACAACACTAACAAAATGACACTTTGACACAATGAAAAGTAGTCTGTGTGCAGCTTATATAACAGTGTCAATTTATTCTTCCCTTAAAATAACTCAATATACAGCCATTAATGTCTAAACCATCGGCAACAAAAGTGAGTACACCCCTTAGTGAAAGTTCCGGAAGTGTCAATATTTTGTGTGGCCACCATTATTTACCAGGACTGCCTTAACTCTCCTTGGCATGGAGTTTACCAGAGCTTCACAGGTTGACCCTAGAATGCTTTTCCACTCCTCCATGACGACATCACGGAGCAGGCGGATATTCGAGACTTTGCACTCCTCCACCTTCCGCTTCAGGATGCCCATTGGGTTTAGGTCTGGAGACATGCTTGGCCAGTCCATCACCTTTACCCTCAGCCTCTTCAGTAAAGCAGTGGTCGTCTTAGAGGTGTGTTTGGGATCATTATCATGCTGGAACACTGCCCTGCAACACAGTTTCCAGAGGGAGGGGATCATGATCTGCTTCAGTATTTCACAGTACATATTGGAGTTCATGTGTACCTCAATGAAATGTAACTCCCCAACACCTGCTGCACTCATGTAGCCCCAGACCATGGCATTCCCACCACCATGCTTGACTGTAGGCATCACACACTTATCTTTATACTCCTCACCTGATTGCAGCCACACATGCTTGAGACCATCTGAACCAAACAAATTAATCTTGGTCTCATTGGACCATCGGACATGGTTCCAGTAATCTATGTCCTTTGTTGACATGTCTTCAGCAAACTGTTTGTGGATTTTCTTGTGTACAGACTTCAGAAGAGGCTTCCTTCTGGGATGACGGCCATGCAGACCAATTTGATGTAGTGTGCGGTGTATGGTCTGAGCACTGACAGGCTGAACCCCCACCTCTTCAATCTCTGCAGCAATGCTGACAGCATTCCTGCACCTATCTTTCAAAGAAAGCATTTGGATGTGATGCTGAGCACGTGCACTTAGCTTCTTTGGACGATCAATGCGAGGTCTGTTCTGAGTGGACCCTGTTCTTTTAAAACGCTGGATGATCTTGGCCACTGTGCTGCAGCTCAGTTTCAGGGTGTTAGAAATCCTCTTGTAGCCTTGGCCATCTTCATGTAGCGCAACAATTCATCTTTTAAGATCCTCAGAGAGTTCTTTGCCATGAGGTGCCATGTTGGAACTTTCAGTGACCAGTATGAGTGTGTGAGAGCTGTACTACAAAACTGAACACACCAGCTCCCTATGTACACCTGAGACCTAGTAACACTAACAAGTCACATGACATTTTGGAGGGAAAATGACAAGCAGTGCTCAATTTGGACATTTAGGGGTGTAGTCTCTTAGGGGTGTACTCACTTTTGTTGCTGGTGGTTTAGACATTAATGGCTGTATATTGAGTTATTGTGAGGGAAGAATAAATTTACACTGTTATATAAGCTGCACACAGACTACTTTTCGTTGTGTCAAAGTGTCATTTTGTCAGTGTTGTCTCATGAAAAAATATACTTAAATATATGCAGGAATGTGAGGGGTGTACTCATTTTTGTATTTTTGTACACTGTATTTTTAAACATCACGTAAAAATCTAAATGCTGTAAAATAATTTTTATGGATTGGAAAACTGAATGGAATTTACAAAGTAGGATCTGGAAGGAAGGACATAATTTGGTTTAAAGGTGGAGATAATCTTCTGGATCCTTCATCTTCCACCACAGACAGCGGCTGCATGTCTGTGATGATCATATTTAAAATGCTGTTTGTGAACTCAGCTGCTTCACAACTGAACATCCTGGAGCCCTTTGTACGAAGCTGTCCAACGAATGACTCTGCCATTCACTGAAAAGAAGTATAATAAAATTATTATTTGTTTGTTCATTGTTATTCCTTAATAAAATTTCAAGTGTACTTCACTGGATATTATAAAATTATGTAATATTGTTAAGTCAGTGTTTCCCCTACCATTATTCAAGCGAGGTGCCCCACCCCGTCAACAGAATTGATAACCCCGCCTACCAAACCAAACTTGCCCCCCCACCCACCCACCCATCCGGCACTGACATAGCACTAAGCTAGCAGCAAGACATACAGGTTCTCTAGCTAAAAAGCTAAAGGCAGCACTCATGTTGCCTCTTCCCTCATGCTAAACGCCCCCTGCCCCCACTCAAAAACTGTTTGTACAAGCTGCGCTCAGACAAGTGTCCGTACCCCCCTCAACAAAAATCATGGATGAGATGAGCACCCCGCCATGGCAAGTTAACTAGGGGAAACACTGCAAGTAACCTACACTTTCTGACGACCTGCTGCAATCAAAGTAACATTAGTGTCACTTGTATTTGATTTATGCTTTTATTTATCTGTGAGGTTTGAGGATGTTTTAATTAAAACCCTGTCACTGAATTGTTTTTAACAAACAATGTAAACAATTTTTATGGAATCTTTATGTTAGAAACTGAGTAAGATAGATAGATAATTTAATGTTTGAGTTTGTACATTGAGTTCTGCAGACTGTATTATATAATCTTGATTGCTTTGCTATAAACAAATATGACAGTAGCAATAAATGCAGATTAATCCCAGTTTTCAGTCATAAACAGCAGTAGCAAGAAGAAGAAAAAAATCCTACTAACTCGTTTAAACAAATTTACACTTGAAATATTCACCCTAAATATCTAATTTAAGTCAGGATGGAAGTACAGCAATAAATAAACGTTTCAGCTCATGTCATCAGTCTGTTGCTGCTTTTATCGTTAACAAACTTGCATCAAGTACTGCACAGTTTTTTTCTCTCACACAACGTACAGACTCTGCCAGGTAGCCACTATGATTAGTCAGTAGATTTAACGTTAGCAAAAGTATGCCTCATTTTATATCTATAACATGACAGATTATTACACATTTAGGTTAACATATTTTGCACAGAGAACATGATACCTGTTGCAGCTGCGGACGAGTTTGATGCTACAGGAGGTGTTTTCTCTTCAGACGCTGCAATATCGACGACGTGCTGTTGTGGTTACTTCAGTTCTGCTTTGCAGTGGAAGCAATTTGCCATGTTGTCTTTTCTGTTTAGCCTAACATGTTCCCAAACTTTTGACAGTTTTTGTTGTTTTCGGGGCTCTTCTTCTACGCAATCTCTGTTCCCTCCATAGCTATAAACTTAGAACATATGCGTTAGCGGAAGTGCTAGCGGAAGCGCTAGCGTTGTGTAACACAAAAACCTTCCGGCTAAACCACAGTGCTCTGAATACAAACCGGATTCCAAAAAAGTTGGGACACTAAACAAATTGTGAATAAAAACTGAATGCAATGATGTGGAGGTGCCAACATCTAATATTTTATTCAGAATAGAACATAAATCACAGATCAAGTTTAAACTGAGAGAATGTATCATTTTAAGGGAAAAATCTGTTGTTTCCAAATTTCATGG
>NW_023618910.1:10310-20610 GCF_014905685.2 Nematolebias whitei
CTTCTTACAACACTCAACAGACGTCTGGGGACAGAGGAGACCAGTTTCTCAAGTTTAGAAATAGGAATGCTCTCCCATTCATGTCTAATACAGGCCTCTAACTGTTCAATCGTCTTGGGCCTTCTTTGTCGCACCTTCCTCTTTATGATGCACCAAATGTTCTCTATAGGTGAAAGATCTGGACTGCAGCTGACCATTTCAGTACCGGATCCTTCTCCTACGTAGCCATGATGTTGTGATTGCTGTAGAATTTGGTCTGGCATTATCGTGTTGAAAAATGCAGGGTCTTCCCTGAAAGAGATGACGTCTAGATGGGAGCATATGTTGTTCTAGAACCTGAACATAGTTCTCTGCATTAATGGTGCCTTTCCAGACATGCAAGCTGCCCATGCCACAAGCGCTCATGCAACCCCATACCATCAGTGATGCAGGCTTCTGAACGGAGCGTTGATAACAACTTGGGCTATCCTTGTCCTCTCTGGTCCGGATGACATGGCATCCCAGTGTTCCATAAAGAACTTCAAATCATGACTCATCTGACCACAGAACAGTCTTCCATTTTGCCACACTCCATTTTAAATGACCCCTGGCCCAGTGCAAATATATATATATATATATATATATATATGTATGTATATGTCTATACATATACTTATATGTACGTACATATATATATATATATATGTATATGTATATATATACTTGTATTCATTTATACATATATATATACTTCACATATATATAATTGTATATATTTGCATGTGGCCCAGTCCAAACGTCTGAGCTTGTGGAGCTTGCTTAGAAATGGCTTCCTCTTTGTACTGTAGAGTTTCAGCTGGCAACGGCGGATGGCACGGTGGATTGTGTTCACTGAAAATGCTTTCTGGAAGCATTCCTGAGCCCATTCTGTTATTTCCTTTACAGTGGCATTCCTGTTTGAGGTGCAGTGACGTTTAAGGGCCCAGAGATCACGAGCATCCAGTAGAGTTTTACGGCCTTGACCCTTACGCACAGCGATTGTTCCAGATTCTCTGAATCTTTTGATGATGTTATGCAAGCTTGATGATGATAACTTAAAAGTCTTTGCTATTTTATGCTGGGTAACACCATTCTGGTATTGCTGCACTATCTTACTGCGCAACAATGGTGGAATTGGTGATCGTCTTGGCTTCTGAGAGACACTGACACTCTGAGAAGCTCTTTTTATACCCAATCATGTTGTCAATTGACCTAATTAGTGTTAATTGGTCTTCCAGCTGTCCGTTATATGCTCAATTTCCTTTTTCCAGCCACTTATTGCTACTTGTCCCAACTTTTTTGGGATTTGTTGACACTGTGAAATTTTGAATCAACATATTTTTCCTTTAAAATGTTACATTTACTCAGATTAAACTTTTGATCTGTCATCTATGTTATATTACAAATAAAATATTGATATTTGCCATCTCCACATCATTGCATTCAGTTTTTATTCACAATCTGTTTAGTGTCCCAACTTTTTTGGAATTCGGTTTGTATAATAAATAAGTCAAAAGGATGCACTGACAACAAACTATATTTCCCATAAATCATGCCCAATATGTTACCCATGAAGTAACAGCATCCCACCAGTAAATTGCAGTTTTTCCACATCAATATCATTTTTCGAACAAGTGGAATTGACAAATACAAACAATGATCCCAAAATGTCCAGGAAGAGAAAAAGTGATGCAGATGAAGGCTGTTTCAAGAAAGATTGGGAGGTGAATATATGTTTGTGCTTCAAGGAGAGAAACTGGTATGTCTTTTGTGTTATGGGGCAGTGGTGGTCATCAAAGTGTACAATTTACTTGGGCATTTTTACACAAAACATGGAGCCAAGTATGCCTAAATGAGCCTTCAATCTTAATGTTGTTATTTTGAGTTCATTATACTTATTAAATGTCTTATGTTAAATTTGCAGCAATGTATTTGGGATTGCAGGTTTATGTGTTTATGCAGGCAAATGTTTTCTATAATAATACCATCTCTCATGAGTTGGATGTATGACCCTTACAAGGCTGTGTGCAGCCATTTGTTTTTTGTAAAATCTGTCCCACCTGTTAGCAGCTCACAATTGTTGGTCAGATCGTTATTCTGCCCCTCTTATGACAAAAAAGTTTTAAACAAAGTTAATGTCATAACTTCAGACCAGCCCACCAGAAAATCTGTAGACCCTCCCGCAGCCATGCTAGACCTGAGTTTAATTCGATCGTGACAAATTCCTTAATTTCTCACCATTTCAGTCATGGCATCAATGGAGGAGGAAGAGATCACTTGCCTCTTGGCAAAAAAACAAAAGAAAAGGCCAGGTCAGGGATGAAGGAGGGGAATTTAATACATTGGTGTCGCATACAAAACAGTCCGTCGCTGGGCAGATTATTGTGCGACACCGCATAATTTGAGCTTTGCACGGACATGCCCTGGGGGGTACACTCGTACCTCCGCGTACGTACGTGCGTACCTCTGCGTATGGACGTACGCGGGAGTATACTGGGGGCTTTACACTCTCAGTCACAAACTCAGCCCCTCCCCCGCCACTTGTGTGAAAACTGCAGCTCCCGCTGTGAACAAGCTAGGTGCATATGCAGATTTCAATTATTACAATAGAGTTTGTTGACTCACAGTGGAGACACATTCCTGATAGGTATGAAAATGACAGTAGCTGCTAAAGGAGAGGTTTGTTTTCCAGGACATGAACTACTTCAAGAGCATAGGAACTAGTTCTTATGCCATTATATTATCATATAATATACCCTATATTATTATTTTGTCAGAAAGAAACAAGCCATAACCAAACAGAACCTAGCTCAGTAAACAAGCTATAACTACACAACAATGTGAGCTTTCTAACAGCTTTGTTAATAAAGGTTGAATGAATATACTTTGTTAGAATAAGACTTTTTAAAAAGCAATCTGTCATTGTACAATTCAAACTTTCCAAGTTTTTGTCACTGGATATTGCACCCAATAAATGTTTTGGAAATTCTAACCATTTACTTTTACTTTAATACTCTTACTTTAAGTACATTTGATAAGATAAATTTACTTTTAATACTTAAGTACATTAAATGTCCGATACTTAAAGACTTTTACTTAAGTAATCATTTTAAAGGAGACTTTAACTTTTACCAAAGTAATTTTATGGTAAGATACTTGTACTTTCACTGAAGTATCACTTTGAGGTACTTTATACAACACTGCATATTTATGCCATGAAATTATCTTATCATGATATAATTGATTTTCCACGGCATTTTTTTACCAGTATTATCGTAAATCATATGATATGACTAAGCCATAGACAACACACCATCAGCTTTTGGGATTTCTCACCTGTGAGAAATTTTCACGTGCGAGAACATGTGGCTGCTTTGAGTGAATGTTTTTACACAGATTTTACTGGAATAAGGTCTTTCACCTGTGTGAGTTCTCAAGTGATACAGCAGGCTGGTACTGCAACTTCAACGCTTTCCACATCTGTTGCAACAAAATGGCTTCTCACCCTTGTGAGTCACAATGTGAATGTTCAAGGTACTGCGTAACGCAAAACCCTGTTCACATTCTTGACAATGATATGTCAAAAATATATTTTCACCTTTTCACCTGTATGACTTCTCATAAGGCCAGTTAAATGATTACTCTGAATAAATCTTTTTATACCGATTTTACAGGGATAAGGTTTTTCACCTGTGTGTGTTCTCATGTGATACAGTAGGCTAGTGCTGGATCTTAAACTTGGTGTGGGTCCTCATATGAGTCCTTAAAGCCCATGTTTGAATAAAACCTTTTCCACATTCTTTGCAAGAATGTGGTTTCTCACCTTTGTGGATTCTCATATAAGTCAAATTGTTACTCGGAGTAAAACCTTTATGACAAAATTCACTAGTAAACGGTTTCTCACTTGTGTGAGTTCTCATGTGATGCAACAAATGACTATTCAGTCCAAATTTGTCTCCGCAGATCTGACAGGAATATGGTCTCTCACCTGTGTGGATTATCATGTGGCGCAACATGCTGTCACGTCGACCAAAGCATTTCAAGCATGTCTCACAAGAAAAAGGCTTTTCCTCCTCGTGAGTTTTTTGGTGTAAGTTTACTGACGTTAAGTCAGAGAATCTTTTTCCACAAGTGTTGCAAACATATGATGTTGTTTCATCTGTGTCCAAACTTGATTCTTCTCTTAATGGTGATGATGCAGAGCTGTGAGAGAGGAGCTGGGTGCTGGTTGGTCCTGATTTGATGCTGTCACATTCATCAAAATTAATAATGAGAACATCAGTTTCTTCCTTCAGAACAAGCTGCTCCTCGTCCTGAATGCTGAAAAAGTCTTGCTCCTCTTTGATTTGTAGAGGTTCTGGTTCCTCATGGTATTCATTAACCTGTGGAGGTTCTGGTTTCTCCTGCTCTTTGTTGTTCTGTTGTAAGATTATAGTCTGAACCTCCTGGTCCAAACTAGAGTTTCTTTTGTGGTCATAGAGTTGTTGGCTGTTCCAAAGGTTGTCCTCCTCAGCAAGATGTTCCGGTGGGGGTTCTGAAAAGTATAAAGTGACAGAAAAACAAATTATTACAGATGAAACTGAAAATTATCTTGGAAAAAAAAAGTTTTTAAAATGATCAAAACTCAAAAATGAGCCCATCATTGTATTCATCTTTCAGCTGTTCACTTTACAGGGGTTACCACAGCGAGTCAGCCTCCTCTGTCACTCTGTCCTCTGCATCCTCTGTCCTCACTCCAACTACCTCTATGTCCTCTCTAACTGCAACTATATATGCGGTGAAGGCTGCACAGAAGTCTGTTGGTGTCAGTCTCCCCACCATCACAGACATCTACACCTCTAGATGCAGGAAGAGGGCCACCTGCATCATGAAGGACCCCACTCACCCAGCACACACACACTTTTTGCCCCACTCCCCTCAGGCAGGAGGTTGAGGAGCATTAAGTGTAGAACCAGTAGACTGAGGAACAGCTTCTACCCGGAGGCTATTATACTCATGAATCCCTAACCATTCAGCCACAGCCGCCCCTTACTGTTTTTCTTTTACATTTTATAGTTTTGTTAGATGTAACTGGGACCCTGTGTACACAATTTCATTCCACCACATGTACCACATGTGGTGGAATGAAAATAAAGAAGCTCTGACTCTCTTGACTCTGATATCTCCTCATTGGACTTCCTCTTTGTCTTTTTCCTGGCAGCTGCATTTCTAACATCCTTCTACCAATATAACCACTGTCCCTCCTCTGGACATGTCCAAACTATATCAGTCTGGCCTCTCTAACTTCATCTCCCAGTTGTTCAACCTGTGCTGTATGGTTGGGAATCGAGTCAAAAGTGTGGTTTAATTTTAATAAAATAAATGACCAGTTGGTTCAGTGTAGCACTTGCAATAATTTTATATTGTGCAAAGGAGGGTGCACGACCAACACCTTCAGGATCATCATGTAGAAGTAACAGAGTGCCCCGTCTTTGACGTGTTGCACCGGACTACCTCTGCTGCCTCTTTCACCGGCTCTGACCCTCAGCCTATCACTCGTTGCAGTCAGAATCAGGTAAGTAAAACTATAAACTATGTCTTATACCAACATTAAGGTAGCTAACGTTATACTTGACTTAAAGCGGTAGGTCAGCTCAAATGCAAACACCATGCTAACGTTAGCTCATGTATTTTTTCATAGACAAACAATCTGAAATTGCTAATAATGTTAGCCACAGTTGAGGAAACTCTGCAGTGTGCTCCTCCGTTCACCATAGTGTCCAAGGGAAAGATGTTGGTGCAGCTATTTGAAGATTGCCACAGAACGGTTACAGCATATAATGCGAAAAGGTTGAATCCCTTTTCAAATGTGGAATCACCAAAATTTAGTTTAGTTAGGCAATAACGATAGAGCTAATTAATACTCCGCCCTAAGCTAACATTACAGTAACAGTGACATTATTTATTTATTTATTTAAATTTTTAGACAGGAAAAGATTAAAAGAAATCGGGCTTGGCTCAGCATTTTTCCTGTTTTACAGCAGGTTCCTGTTCTGCAGAACATAAACAACACACAGCTAACCAACATCACATCGCATTAATAGACACACAGACATACTACATTACAAAAATACAAGAATGGCAGCATTTATAAGGCTGACACCTAACGGTGATTGCAAAAGGAGGTGTCCAACAGAAGATGCGCATGAGTCTTCTTAAAAAGTGGGAATGTTGAGATGGACTTTATATGTTGTGGAATGTCATTCCATGCTTTAGTATAAACATAGAAAAATGATATCTGGTCATAACAGTTTTTAAAGGCAGGTAGTGGCAACTGTCCGCTTGTAGCAGCTCTAGTCGAGCGACCATGTCCATAATTAGTTTTAGGCATCAAAGTAAAAAGAGCTACATTACTGACACCATGAAAAACTGAAAATACAATTTAATACTGCTGTATAGAACATAATTTTGAAAAGTTAGAGCATCTGAAGAAGAAAGAGCTGTACAGTGATGAGTCCAGCCGGGAAGTTTGTTATGAATTTTGTAGGCCCTAGCTATGGGTTTCAGGATTTCATTAGTAGTAAGAGACCAGACCAGTAGGGCTTTTGTAAACAAATATTTTAGTAATCGGGTAATCTATAGATTATTCTGACGATTAATCGGGCAATCGAAAACAAAATTTGTCAGGTTCTGCAGTAACTACCGTACTCATTTTATGAGTGATACAAATACACAAAAAAACATTAGATAAACAAACCCAATTAATTCCTATTTTTAAAATATTTTATTGCTTAAGTTGAATTACAGTGTATCACAAAAGTGAGTACACCCCTCACATTCCTGCAGATATTTAAGTATATCTTTTCATGGGACAACACTAACAAAATGACACTTTGACACAATGAAAAGTAGTCTGTGTGCAGCTTATATAACAGTGTCAATTTATTCTTCCCTTAAAATAACTCAATATACAGCCATTAATGTCTAAACCATCGGCAACAAAAGTGAGTACACCCCTTAGTGAAAGTTCCGGAAGTGTCAATATTTTGTGTGGCCACCATTATTTACCAGGACTGCCTTAACTCTCCTTGGCATGGAGTTTACCAGAGCTTCACAGGTTGACCCTAGAATGCTTTTCCACTCCTCCATGACGACATCACGGAGCAGGCGGATATTCGAGACTTTGCACTCCTCCACCTTCCGCTTCAGGATGCCCATTGGGTTTAGGTCTGGAGACATGCTTGGCCAGTCCATCACCTTTACCCTCAGCCTCTTCAGTAAAGCAGTGGTCGTCTTAGAGGTGTGTTTGGGATCATTATCATGCTGGAACACTGCCCTGCAACACAGTTTCCAGAGGGAGGGGATCATGATCTGCTTCAGTATTTCACAGTACATATTGGAGTTCATGTGTACCTCAATGAAATGTAACTCCCCAACACCTGCTGCACTCATGTAGCCCCAGACCATGGCATTCCCACCACCATGCTTGACTGTAGGCATCACACACTTATCTTTATACTCCTCACCTGATTGCAGCCACACATGCTTGAGACCATCTGAACCAAACAAATTAATCTTGGTCTCATTGGACCATCGGACATGGTTCCAGTAATCTATGTCCTTTGTTGACATGTCTTCAGCAAACTGTTTGTGGATTTTCTTGTGTACAGACTTCAGAAGAGGCTTCCTTCTGGGATGACGGCCATGCAGACCAATTTGATGTAGTGTGCGGTGTATGGTCTGAGCACTGACAGGCTGAACCCCCACCTCTTCAATCTCTGCAGCAATGCTGACAGCATTCCTGCACCTATCTTTCAAAGAAAGCATTTGGATGTGATGCTGAGCACGTGCACTTAGCTTCTTTGGACGATCAATGCGAGGTCTGTTCTGAGTGGACCCTGTTCTTTTAAAACGCTGGATGATCTTGGCCACTGTGCTGCAGCTCAGTTTCAGGGTGTTAGAAATCCTCTTGTAGCCTTGGCCATCTTCATGTAGCGCAACAATTCATCTTTTAAGATCCTCAGAGAGTTCTTTGCCATGAGGTGCCATGTTGGAACTTTCAGTGACCAGTATGAGTGTGTGAGAGCTGTACTACAAAACTGAACACACCAGCTCCCTATGTACACCTGAGACCTAGTAACACTAACAAGTCACATGACATTTTGGAGGGAAAATGACAAGCAGTGCTCAATTTGGACATTTAGGGGTGTAGTCTCTTAGGGGTGTACTCACTTTTGTTGCTGGTGGTTTAGACATTAATGGCTGTATATTGAGTTATTGTGAGGGAAGAATAAATTTACACTGTTATATAAGCTGCACACAGACTACTTTTCGTTGTGTCAAAGTGTCATTTTGTCAGTGTTGTCTCATGAAAAAATATACTTAAATATATGCAGGAATGTGAGGGGTGTACTCATTTTTGTATTTTTGTACACTGTATTTTTAAACATCACGTAAAAATCTAAATGCTGTAAAATAATTTTTATGGATTGGAAAACTGAATGGAATTTACAAAGTAGGATCTGGAAGGAAGGACATAATTTGGTTTAAAGGTGGAGATAATCTTCTGGATCCTTCATCTTCCACCACAGACAGCGGCTGCATGTCTGTGATGATCATATTTAAAATGCTGTTTGTGAACTCAGCTGCTTCACAACTGAACATCCTGGAGCCCTTTGTACGAAGCTGTCCAACGAATGACTCTGCCATTCACTGAAAAGAAGTATAATAAAATTATTATTTGTTTGTTCATTGTTATTCCTTAATAAAATTTCAAGTGTACTTCACTGGATATTATAAAATTATGTAATATTGTTAAGTCAGTGTTTCCCCTACCATTATTCAAGCGAGGTGCCCCACCCCGTCAACAGAATTGATAACCCCGCCTACCAAACCAAACTTGCCCCCCCACCCACCCACCCATCCGGCACTGACATAGCACTAAGCTAGCAGCAAGACATACAGGTTCTCTAGCTAAAAAGCTAAAGGCAGCACTCATGTTGCCTCTTCCCTCATGCTAAACGCCCCCTGCCCCCACTCAAAAACTGTTTGTACAAGCTGCGCTCAGACAAGTGTCCGTACCCCCCTCAACAAAAATCATGGATGAGATGAGCACCCCGCCATGGCAAGTTAACTAGGGGAAACACTGCAAGTAACCTACACTTTCTGACGACCTGCTGCAATCAAAGTAACATTAGTGTCACTTGTATTTGATTTATGCTTTTATTTATCTGTGAGGTTTGAGGATGTTTTAATTAAAACCCTGTCACTGAATTGTTTTTAACAAACAATGTAAACAATTTTTATGGAATCTTTATGTTAGAAACTGAGTAAGATAGATAGATAATTTAATGTTTGAGTTTGTACATTGAGTTCTGCAGACTGTATTATATAATCTTGATTGCTTTGCTATAAACAAATATGACAGTAGCAATAAATGCAGATTAATCCCAGTTTTCAGTCATAAACAGCAGTAGCAAGAAGAAGAAAAAAATCCTACTAACTCGTTTAAACAAATTTACACTTGAAATATTCACCCTAAATATCTAATTTAAGTCAGGATGGAAGTACAGCAATAAATAAACGTTTCAGCTCATGTCATCAGTCTGTTGCTGCTTTTATCGTTAACAAACTTGCATCAAGTACTGCACAGTTTTTTTCTCTCACACAACGTACAGACTCTGCCAGGTAGCCACTATGATTAGTCAGTAGATTTAACGTTAGCAAAAGTATGCCTCATTTTATATCTATAACATGACAGATTATTACACATTTAGGTTAACATATTTTGCACAGAGAACATGATACCTGTTGCAGCTGCGGACGAGTTTGATGCTACAGGAGGTGTTTTCTCTTCAGACGCTGCAATATCGACGACGTGCTGTTGTGGTTACTTCAGTTCTGCTTTGCAGTGGAAGCAATTTGCCATGTTGTCTTTTCTGTTTAGCCTAACATGTTCCCAAACTTTTGACAGTTTTTGTTGTTTTCGGGGCTCTTCTTCTACGCAATCTCTGTTCCCTCCATAGCTATAAACTTAGAACATATGCGTTAGCGGAAGTGCTAGCGGAAGCGCTAGCGTTGTGTAACACAAAAACCTTCCGGCTAAACCACAGTGCTCTGAATACAAACCGGATTCCAAAAAAGTTGGGACACTAAACAAATTGTGAATAAAAACTGAATGCAATGATGTGGAGGTGCCAACATCTAATATTTTATTCAGAATAGAACATAAATCACAGATCAAGTTTAAACTGAGAGAATGTATCATTTTAAGGGAAAAATCTGTTGTTTCCAAATTTCATGG
>NW_023618911.1:0-9835 GCF_014905685.2 Nematolebias whitei
TTCTCAAACTTTGATAAAACCCAGGAACAACAAGCAGGAAGCAGCATTTGCTGGGGAGAACTCATCTGTTCAGGTTGGTTCGGGTAAATGCCCATGTATTCATACATGTATCTTGATTTTATGAACTCTGAATACTTGTAACCCGGTGTCAAATAAATCTTTTGAACTAAGGTGACCGTCTCAGCTGTTTTGAACACGATTGTGGCAGAAAGCCACAACAGATGGTGACCCCGACGGTGCAGCTGGCGGATACACGGATTGGATTGATTTGGTGCTGTCGTGTCGTGACCACCCACATAGAGAACTGGGCCCATCATATATTTTACTAACAGGTAAGCGGGTTTACCTAAGTTGGCCGAAAGGCCCAAAAAACTCCGCTATTCGGCCGTAAACCAAATTAAATCTTCCTCTGTGGGTGTTTAATACCATCTCCGGAAATAAAGATGGTTGTTAAGCTAATTTACAGTGATTAGTGGTACTTCTGACGAACGGATTACGTGTATTCAGACACTTTGGGTGTTATACGCTGCTTGTCTGTGCGTGAGTGTCCTTTGCACGGCTTAGTTTAACATTTAAGTGTATTTTGTAGATAGTTACACAATCTAGAATCGTGGCAGAGGGTGGCCTTGGGCCTGCCGTTAAGACGTTCCCCTTTCTTCCAGCGGTGGTGGCTCACAGACTGTCCCTCTGGCGAGAGAGACGGGAACCGGGTCGGGGACCCGCAGCTACGGTTCGCGTCTTCCGTGATGGAGTGTTGACTGCCCATCAAATTAGACGCCATTAATAATTTAGTTCAAAGGAGAACGTCAAGTCTGGGACTTTTAATTAGTTTTGCCAAATTTCCTGTGATCAGGGATCACATTAGGGTTAGGACATTGTATTAACTACTACTGTTTGTGCCGTGGTTTGCATTATTTGGTGGGAGTGATTCTGACGGGGTGTGTGTGTGCTGTGCGTGACTCGAGTGTGGGGGGAGTAGTGTTGAAACTGTGTGTGTGAAGAACTTGGTTTGTCTATTCTTCCCTTCTCTGTGAGACTGCGTGTGGGTGAGGGTAAGCTTTTTTCTTTTTTTATCTTTCCTTCTCTGTGAAACTGCATGTGGGGGAAGGGTTAGCCTTTTTCTTTTTTTTCACCTCTTTCCTTCTAGGTGAAACTGTGAGTGTTATTTTCTGTGGGCGTCAGGTGACAGGGAGTGACTGGAGCATCCATATCCTGACCGCAAGGGGGCGCTGTTGAATAAGGCAATTACAAGTCTTGACTTACTGAGTTTTCAGACTTGTGAGTATTTTATCTCAACGGGTGCCAGGAGTGCATGGGAATAAAAACACTTGAATGCCAGATTGTGTGAATTGTGTCAGCAGATATGGAGCTCATAAATAAGAAATCTGTAACTCCTGTGGAAACTCTACAGGAACAATCAAAAAGGGTCAAAGCTGTAATTAATGTTATACACGCAGCAAATGCAGGTAAATGTAAGGAACTGGACAGTCTTCTGAGTCAGCTGGTCCAGGCTGAGGAGAAATCATCAGACACACTCACACAACTAGCTTGGGACAAGGTTAAAGATCAAAACAAACAAATTCAGGAGCTTAATGAAGATTTGCTGACCTGCAAATCATTTGTAACACGTCAGAAGCTACAGAAGAAATTAGAGAAACGCAGATAAATACAGGGTATGTATAAACAATTAGCATTATTGTGTCAGAGTGTACAAAACTTGGGTGAGACCGAAAAGTGTGAACCGCCGCCTTATGTAACGAACATGACTTTACCGACAGCGCCACCTGCTGGAAATTATCCGATGTTGCAGGTTCATAAAGGCAGACTGTCATTTGAGGAGACTGATTCTGAGGAAGGTGGTACTCTGGATAGTGAGTTAGGGGGAATTAGTAGCAGAATGACTGCACAGAAACGACAGCGGTTTCTTAATGAGTTAGCTGTACGTGAGGAGGAGGAAGGTAGACAGGCTCGGTGGAAAAGTAGTTCACGTGAAAGTGAGAGAGGAGGAGGATGGACAGAGGGTCCAGGGACTAGTGGAACACACCGCAGTAATACTGCACAGCGGAGGGAGAGCAGGAACACCAGTAGCCCGATGGATAAACATACCACACTGTTTATTGAGGGTTCATTGATAGGAATAGTAGAGGAAGATGAGGGGGTGCGGACACGGGGGACAACATCAGGCAGGTTGAGGAGGCAGCCCGAGAGATGGGGATATGTTGGTCCAGGTCAGCCAGAGGTGACATCTGCTCAGGTTCATGAGGAGGCGGAGTCAGTATCAGATGTGGATAGGGGTTACAGTGTTGTTACTCAACTTCCATTACTGGTACTCAGGGAGCGACGGGTGAGGTGTCACGCTATAAGCCGTTTCATATACGTGATTTGGAGTCGATAACAGAGAAGTTGCCACCGTTGGTGCAGGGTGGAGGCCGCTGGTTGGAAAAATTTAATGCCCTTACTTTAGGAGTGACCCTGGCAGTGGGGGATCTGAACGCCATTTTTGCTCGCTGTGCTAATCACGCCACCGTCCAGACATACCTGAACTCTCATATAGTGACTGCTCGGGGCCGGTATAGGATCTTAGAACTACCAGATGAGACTCCGTTGTGCGAGGTGTTTGTACAAATCGCGCCAATCATAAGAACTCTATACCCATTACCAGCTGGAGTAGCGGTCCCCGAATTCAGATGAGATAAGACTATAGACCCGTGGGAGTTTATGGAACAATGTAAAGACACTTGGGAGAGGGTGACAGGTGTACATGCGCAATCCATCCAACAACGCCCGTATTTCAGAAAAGCCATTCTTGACTCCCTGCCGAGAGAAGTAGTAGACGAATTGGAGAAGAATGTTGATTTGCTCACAGCATCTCCTGAACGCTGGGAGAAACACGTCATTTAAAATATGAGAAAAAGTAGGGAGACAAAGAGGTGGCTGAATTAGAGACTATGCGGACGCAGCTGCTTAAACTACAGTTGACAGATGCCAGACATAAACAGGCTGAGGATAAAAAGCACAAAGATAAAAAACAAATGTCTGTACAGTCAGTTACAGAGGGAAATGAGGAGGCAGTATCCTCTGGAACAGTTGCTCTGCAACAGTGGTCGGAAACAACAGGCCAGAGGGCCAGAGGGGGACATCCGGCGAGGTTAGTCGGACGGGGAAGAGGGGGCGCGAGGCCGAGGCCGATGTCATGGGGTTGTGGTACTCCACAATGGGGACAGCGGGGGGATGCCTGTTACATCTGTGGCCAGCACGGACACTGGACGAGAGATTGTTACTACCTGGCCACACCAACCCACATGTCAAGAGGGGGGCAGCAGCGGCCATTCCAACAACACATGGGCCCACCACCGCCCTTCGTTCACCCGATGCCAGGTCCACCACCGGTCCAGCAACAACAACAACCACGAGTTGGACATCTTCCTCTTGGGACAGAGGGGATAGGGTTCCAGCAACAATGAGACACCCCACAGAAAATGCTAAGTGTTGGAGGAGGGGCAGACCCAACACTTGAGGTGACAGTTAGAATGGAAAGGTTGCCGTTTCTAGTTGATACAGGAGCGACATTTTCAACAATTACTCACATCCCACAAGACTGTGAACTGTTGACTAGGTCGGTGGAGGTGGTTGGATTTTCTGGGGCTAAACAAAGACTGCCGGTGACGCGTCCACTTCTCACAAAAGTGGGCACACAGACTCTGTTACATCCCTTTGTGGTAGCTGAAAATGCACTAGCAAACCTTTTAGGGAGAGATCTTCTCATCAGATTGGGAGCCTCAATGTTGTACTCTTCCGATGGACTTGTGGTGAGGCTACCAGATGGCACCTCCCTGGAGTGTGGACTGGTCACCACTACCCACTCACAGTGTGTGATCCAACCCGTCCATGAGGAATATGTTGACATCTACTGGGGACTGCTTGAACCTGAGGTCATGGGTGGAGGGGGTATCTATTCTGCTTACCTGGCGTGGAAGCCGTGGCTCCTGACTTTGCATCCGTACTCCGCTCCTCCAGACCCCCCACATGTCACTCTCTTTTATGACCGAAGAGGAGATGAGGTGTTTCAAGACCACTTTGCAGAACAACTGGCAGGAAAAATCTGGCCTATTGCTACTGGGAATATTGTTGTGGGCCGAGAGGGGGTGGCAGCGATTGTTAACTTGACTACAGAACAGGAAGGGTGGTACATGATGAGCACCGAAGCAGCATCTCATATTTCACTAGCGTTGAATCCAAAATTTCAGGCTAAAGACTTAGGGCCTATGGTAAAGAGGGCCTCAGAGGCCTCAGATTGGGTACAAACACCTTTAACATACGTCTGGTATTCCCCCAGCTGTGAGTGTTATTCAGTCGACTCTGTGGCACATGATGTAGCTTTGATGCAACATGATGTGCTCCCCAGAGAGCACGGTTGTGAACTGACGGACCACCCGCAGGCAGGTCCTTTAATTGATAGTATGCCAGGGTCGTTATGGTCAGAGGGGCCCACAGATGTGGGACTGATACACTGCCCTCCCATAACGTTCCAGGTGCATCACACATACCCGATTTGGATCACACAGTATCCACACAAACCGGCTGCAGAGGCAGGCATCGCAGAAACAATCCAGGGTTTGGAAGAAAGCGGCGTACTTGAGCCCTCCTATGCCGAGTGGAACACACCAATTCTACCTGTACAAAAAACAGGTACAGATAAATTCCGTATGGCACACGACCTGAGGGCTATCAATAAATTATTGATCACTCAGACCGTGCCGGTTCCCAACCCATACGTGGCATTGAATAATCTGACCCCAAAACATGAATGGTTCAGCTGTCTGGACCTTGCAAACGCGTTTTTCTGTCTTCCTTTAGCTGAAGAATGCAGGGACATTTTTTCATTCACCTTTCGTGGTGAGCAGTTGCGATACACCAGACTACCTCAGGGGTTTGTGCTGTCGCCAGGGATCTTCAATCAAGTGTTAAAACGAGTTTTGCGCGAGGTAATGCTCCCACCAAACACGGTGCTTGTTCAGTATGTGGACGATCTGCTCATCGCTAGTCCCACTGTACAAGACTCATTAGAAGCTACTAAAAAGGTTTTAGAACACCTACATGCGGCAGGTTTTAAGGTCAGTAAAACAAACTACAGGTAACGAGGCGTCAAGTGTCTTTTTTGGGGAGAATGATCTCGCAGAAAGGGGTGGGACTCTCTTCTTCTCACCGCGACACAATTTTACATCATCCAAAACCACAGACAGTTAAAGAAATGCTCTCATTCCTCAGACTGACGGGGTACAGCAGAAATTACATTCCAAATTATGCAGGCCAAACCCAGATTTTACACGCTTTAGTTAAAGAACAGGGCATGAGACACCCCACTGCCAGACTGGTTTGGAATGAGGAAGCTGAGAGGATTTTCATTGATGTGAAACAACAGATGAGTAGGGCTACAGAGTTAGCTCTGCCGGACTATGGTCGACCCTTCCATCTGGATGTTTCTGAAACAGAAGGGGTGATTAACGGTGTTCTGTTTCAGAAACATGAGGGGGGAAGGAAAGTTTTGATGTATATCAGCTGTTTATTGGACAACACAGAGAGGCGACATCCCCCGTGCACGCAACACGCAGCAGGTGTAGCGAAGCTGGTTCAGAAGACGGCTCACTTGGTGATGGGACATACACTGCATGTTTTGACATCTCATAGTGTGGTTGCCTTTGTAAATTCACATAACTTCATCATGTCACCATTAAGACAACAGAGAATTAACAAGGTCCTGGAAGCACCTAACTTGTTATTCACACATGAGGGAATCAACATGGCAGACAGGATAGGAGGGGGCGAACCACACATCTGTGAGAGAAGAGTGGAAGTTGATGACAGAGTCAGGCCAGACTTAAAAGCTGCACCTCTTGGAGAGGGACAGGTTATGTTTTGTGATGGGAGTTGTTTCAGGGCACAGGATGGACAGCTCAGTGCAGGTTTTGCGGTGGTGCTTCAGACAGACCAGGGCTATCACACTGCAGTTAGCGAGAAATTACAGGGTTCTCAGTCAGCGCAGAGAGCAGAAGTGAGAGCCTTAATTTCAGCACTAAAGTAGGCGGAAAGCAAGAAAGTGACTATCTTCACAGACTCAGCTTATGCCTTCGGGGCAGTGCATGTTGAACTTGCGCAGTGGAGGAGAGGAGGTTTTCGGACAGCTAACGGGAAACCTATTAAACATGAGGCAGACATGAGAGAATTAGAAACAGCCCTGATGTTACCAGCAGAAATTGCCATTGTGAAATGTCAAGGACATGATTCGGATTCATCAAACACAGCAAAAGGAAACTGTCAAGCTGATTTGGAGGCGAAAAAGGCATCAGGATTTATCAGCTGGAGTCAGATGGTTATGACAACACCAGAGGAAGAAGAGGTGATCAGATGGGATGAGGAATCCATCGCCTGTTGCCAACAAGGTGTGGCTCCAGAAGAAAAGGCAGTGTGGAGTGAAAGAGGAGCTGAAAAAAGACCAGATGGATTGTGGATAAACCCTGAGGATGGAAAATGGGTGCTCCCGCTGAGTCTGAAGAGGAGAATTTTCGAGGAGGCCCACGGGTTGGCTCATGTAGGGGTACACCAGATGAAGAAGAATGTCATCAACTGGTGGCACCCATATATGAACTCTTTGATCAGATCGTTTGTCAAAGAATGCACGTTATGCAATTTGTATAACTCCAAGCCAGCTTTTAAACCGCGTGAACAAGGAAAGTTTCCTACGGACATGACACCGGGTCGTGAGGTAATAATTGACTACACTGATATGATTCAACCAGTACGAGGTTTCAGATACCTACTGGTTTGCGTCGACGCATTCACTGGATGGCCAGAAGCCTGGCCCGCTAAAAAGGAGGATAGTCAAACTGTAATCAAGTGTTTAATAAATCATTACATCCCCAGACATGGGTTCCCTACTGTAATTAGGTCCGATAATGGGACTCATTTCAAAAATGCAGATCTGCAGAAGGTTGAAAAGGCCTTGGGTTTGAAGCATGCTTTTGGAACAGTTTACCACCCCCAATCGCAAGGGAAGGTGGAACGACTGAATGGAAACCTGAAACAAAAATTATCAAAAATCTGTGCACAGACAAATTCCAATTGGTTGGATGCGTTACCGATTGCCCTTATGGCGGTAAGTGCTTCTGTTAACAGGGGTACAGGTTTCACCCCTTATGAACTGACCACAGGAAGGTCGTTCCCAGGGCCCCAGCAAAATATTGAGTGGCCCACAGAACAGGTATCTAAAATGACACACAAAATGTACTTTGATACACTAAGAGGTATGTTGTCTAGTTTCCATCTACAGATTCCTGAATCCAGTACTACGGACGGAGTGAGCCCCACGTGCCCACTCTCAGATTGGGTACTGCTGAGAGTCACTAAACGAAAGTGGGCAGAGCCAAGGTGGACGGGCCCATATGAAGTGACGGAACGCACATCATACGCAGTACGCTTGAGAGGTAAAGGATCCACGTGGTTTCATCTCAGCCAGTGTGCACCTGCGGGCGAACCGCAACGATAAGCTGCAGCAGGTCCGGGCAGATCTGCAACATCAGTAGAGGTGGAGTCGAACACCTGACGTCTGGAGTGAGTGTATTGCACGAGGGGGAAGTTGAGCTGGGTAATCATCTCTTGTCAAGAGGTGTGGAGCGGGCGTGTAAAGAGTGGAAGACGCATCGTTTTAAACCCATTGGGGTTTTGTGAAATAAAAGGCAGCAGAAACGTTGGGAACGAAGTCCCCCTGTTTGGCCGATAAGCAGCAAGTTTTCCTTAACCCATTGATGTTCTTGTGAAATAAAAGGCAGCAGAAACATTGGGAATGAAGTCCCCCTGTTTTGCCTGATAAGCAGCAAAAGGAGTCGAGCAGCTGTGTTCTTGGAGGCCTCAGGAGCAGTGGCCGGAGTTACGGAGGGGGCCACCACGGACGAGGAGATCTACTGTGGTTTCAACCTGAGGAGCTGCATCGAGCCATCCATCTAAATTCTGTGAAAAAAAACAAAAAAAAACTGTGATTTTCAAAGGGTATTGGATGATTGTGTAGGGTGTATGTGTTTATTTTCCACAGGTAGATTATAACTGTTAATACATCCACTTACAATTTTCAAGTATTTTATCACTTTAATATAGTGGAGATAGAGTTACTTTTATAGGGTCAGACTTTTTAACTTTTTACTGTGCATGCATGTTGGATTATTTTTGCTTCACAGGTTTACAGTGATCGATTCCTGGGTCCAGTTGGACTAAAAAAATATATATATTTCTTGTATCCAATCATAGTGTGTACTGTGTGTGACAACTGGCTGGATTTTCTCCACTTGCTCTGTGATAATATTATTCTTTCAGGTTGTGTTGGGTTGACATTTTGCTGCATGTACTGTTGAATTCCAGGTGTACACATCATAATCAATTTTCATTTTCAGTGTGGGGGGGGTACCAATCATGGTTCTCATATCAAATAAGCTGTTGACTGCAGGGGGAATAATAGGGGTGATGATGGTTTCTCTTGTTTTGGTGTTGGAGTTTACCTGTGTCATTCCAGGTCTCAGTCGATGTCGTACCATACCTGTGAAGATCAAGAGAGAGATCCCTAGGATGGGGGCGTGGTCCCCGATTCGAGATATTGATCAGTTACCGTTGAATTTGTCCCATGCTTTTCAGATGAATAGTTGGTATCATTATGCTCAGTTTTTAGCCAGGGGGCGCCATGATTCTGAATGTTATGTCTGCACCAAACTTCCGGTCACAGCTTCACACTTGCCCTTGCGTGTTAAACCCCTGGATCGGGGGCGATCATTTTGTCTTCTGCAATACAGTTCCAGTGGACATAGTAGGGGGCCATACTGGTGTAAGGCCAAGTGGTATGAGCTGACGCAGGCAGCACAGGTGGTGGTGTTAAGTCAGTATGTGGAGTGGACCTCGAGTGAGCAGTTTCCCATTTGCGTGCACCGACAGCACTGGCAGGACTCTTTTCAGGTGGCAGTGGGCATGCTGCCCCTGAGAAGTGTCAGGCAATATATCACCCTGGTAATCATCACATTGGGGTACCTGGGAAGAATGGAACATTTCCCGTTGAGGATCTGGCTTGGTTGTGTGGGCATACAGTGTTTTTAACTCTTCCCAATAACTGGACAGGTATCTGCGCACCTGTGGCGGTCACAGACGAATCGTTTCTGGTGTCTGTAAGTAATGGCTCCCATTATGTCAGGCAAAGGAGGGCTGTGGGCATCAGGCCGCATGACTCTATTTGGGGTTCAGACGTGCCAGACAAATTTAAACACTGGGCGACGGGGGAGAAGGTCATGCTTTCACTTTTTCCGTGGGCTGGGGTTGGTAAACTCCTTTTACGAGTGGAAACATTAGATTACCGTTTTGAAATTTTCATTAATTCAACAATTAAGGCGCTAGAAGGCATTTCAGCCGAGTTGTCTGCCTTGAGAGTGATGGTTTTACAGAATAGAATGGTTTTGGATCTGTTAACTGCGTCTAGAGGTGGAGTGTGTGAGATTATTGGTAAGGATGCATGTTGTACTTACATACCTGATGAGAGTAGTGCAGACCCCCAGGCCAGGGTGACAGAGGCCCTGTCGCAGCTGAGAGGGCTCCAGGAGGCTAAGGCCGAGGATCCTCCTGCAGGGTCACTGGGGTTTTTGTCATGGTACATGAGTGGGTCTTGGAGTCAGGTGCTGTTCAAACTTTTGGCCCCTCCTATAGCTATTATTGTTCTTTTTTGTGTCTTGTTGGGGTGCGTTGCGCTATGTGCTAAGGTGTGTTGGATTTAATATGTTATACCTTTTTATAATTCCTATCGAGCATT
>NW_023618911.1:9935-11277 GCF_014905685.2 Nematolebias whitei
TGTTGGATTTAATATGTTATACCTTTTTATAATTCCTATCGAGCATTCAAATGTCATGTCATATAAAGTGTGTGCGTGTCTTTCTTCCAGGGTTGAACTATGTTTATAGAAAATGTTTGCTAATTCTAACTAGTTGACCTTTAAATATAATCTCATAGGAGCTAAAGATAATTTTACAAGTTCACATTTGATAGATTACAAGCAATCAAATCAGGCCATAAAGCTAGAACACATCTCTTTAATTTAGACAATATAGTTTGACTAAGTAAAATCCAACTGAAACTAAACTAAAACAAATATAAAAATGATCCAAATAAAAACACAAACATGAGTTGGATAATAATTAAGTTATTAATTATTCCTAGAAATAAACAACTTTATTTCTAATCAGTTGGTATCACTAAGGTATAATCACGTTAAACAAACAGTGTTAACAGTTTAAACGCAGACAAGGAAAATAAGATGAATCTGCCTTAAAAAACAGAATCACCAGGCCTTCAACAGATATTGAATTAACACCCATGAGGTAGGTAATAATTAATAGTTATTAATAATTACGTATAAACAATTTAGACACGAATCATTTTGTATCCCTAAAAGTATAATAGCAAGTTAAACTTTAAACAAAAGCCGATTTCGGTGTACCAAAACTTATCTGAAATATAGACGTTAACGTCCTTGAGGGGGCGGGCTAAGAGTCGTAACCATAGCGACAGAAGCTGAACCAATCAGGAAGCTAGCCTTCTCAAACGGGGATAAAAGGCCGGAAATGACACACGCCCACCGAGCATTTCCAGGAGGCGCACACGGCGACGGTTCGTTCTTAATGTTCCATTTATATGCATATATCTTATTAATGTAATTGTTTGTCTCTGAATATCTGTAACCCATGTTTTGTCAAATAAATCTTTTATACGAAGGGCGACGCCTCAGCCGTTTTGAACACGACGTGGTATTCTAGCCACAACAAATGGTGACCCGACGTGCGGCGAGGTGACGCGGCCTAGACTGAATTGGATCGAGGTGGCTTGCGGTGCACACACAGAGAGAGGGACTGGGCCCATTACTTTCAGGTAAGCTGGTTAACTGTTTGGACCTTAAGGTCTGGAGTTTCTGGCTATTCGGCCGTAAACCAAATTTTAACTAAATTCAAATTCCTCTGTTAATGTGCATGCGGCCATCTCCGCAAAATAAAGATGGTTTTATTTAAGCTAACTTCCGGTGACTCGTGTTAATTCTGACAAGGTGGGTTACGATATTCAGACAGTTTAAGCGCCGAACGCTTTCTTTGACGGTTAGGTAGTTTTCGCAAGTGTGTGGACTTGTGCCGGTGGACGGCGGA
>NW_023618911.1:11377-12550 GCF_014905685.2 Nematolebias whitei
TTAGGTAGTTTTCGCAAGTGTGTGGACTTGTGCCGGTGGACGGCGGAAGGCCTGCCGGGGTCACGTGGGTGACCAAACATTTTCCCTCGTTTTCAGCGGAATTGGCCATCAAACCCTTAATCTGACGGGATTAAGGTTCCGAACGTCTCACAAACGTCTCGGGGCTGAGGGGCGTGTCCTCCTCGGGCTGTGTTGACTGCGGCCTAAACTGGACTCCATTGATAGTTTAGCTTTGAGGGAAAATGTGAACAGAATAGTGTGTTTACCAAATTTCCGGTGGTCAGGGATCACTATAGTTGTAATGTTAGAATAAGTTCATTGTGTGCCGTGATTTGCAGGTTTCTGACAGACATTCTGTGTCTGTGAGAGGAACGGTTTCGTTTTTCCCTTCTCTGTGAGAGGAACGGTTTCTCTTTTCCCTCTTCTTATCAGTTTTAGGCTGCGAGGGGGGAAGGTTGAATTATTTTCTTTCTTTTTTTTTCACTGTCTTGAAAAAAGGAGGGGATGTGCTTCCGTGTCAGTGCTTCGGAGTGACTGGTGCTACCATATCCTGACCGAAAGGGGGCGCTGTTGTATAAGGCAAGGACAAGTCTGGACACTGGGTTGTTACATACCAGGCTTGTATTTGTTTTATTACAAACTGTGGCCAGGAGTGGATGGAAATAACATATTTGAATGCCTGGGTGTGTGAATGTTGTTATCAGGTGTGCAACTCATAAATGTGGTACAGGTGAATCCTATGGAAAATCTACAGGATCAATATCAGAGACAAAATGCACGATTTGGGCCCACTAGCTGAAACAAGCTGGAATAAGCTTCATGTACCAAAATTAAGGGGGTAGAGCGTGATTTTTCAGGATTTAGGCTGTGAAAGTTGGATTAATTTAAAAAGATAGTTGAATATCTTCCAAACATTTGCTGATAGCCGTCTGAGGCCAGACAGACACGGAGATAGGAGCAGACACAAGGTTAAAAAACAATTTTCTGTATAATAGGAAGGAGGCAGTGACCTCTGGAATAGAGGATGGTTTGAGTCTCAAGGGAAGAGGGTACATCATGTGTACGAGCTGTAATTAAACAGGAGATGGAGTCAGATTAGACGGTAGAATGTTGAGATGTCAAAGCGACCGAGTGGAAGAGAAATATTGTAGGGGTGGTCTTGGTGGTACTGAA
>NW_023618911.1:12650-20560 GCF_014905685.2 Nematolebias whitei
TTAAATGCTAATTGTTATTATCATACGGACCTGAGGGATTTTACTTAATCAAACTATATTAAGTCTAAATTAAAGAAATGTGTTCTAGTTTTATTTATGTTAATCAGTCAGTGTGTGTGTGTGTGAGTGGCCAGGCCACTACATGCTCAGAGAACAAAGAAGGACTCTTCCCTGGAGTTAGTCATTATCTTACCTGCTACCTGGCCCACTGTGATTCGCTTGTAATTATATCAAAATGTAAATTTATAAGATTGTAAATTTTTAAGATTGTCTCCAGCTAGTGTAAGATTATATATAAAGTAGATACTCATGCAAAGTAATTGATTAACATTTAAATGATTGTAGGGCTATAAGTGTAGTGAAACCCTTTAAAAACGACACGTGCACACATTGTATAACATGACATTTCAAGCTTGACAAAAAATAATAAAAGATAAAACATGAAATCCAACATAACTCATCAACACCATCATTATTCCAATAACAACACATTCAGTGTAGGACAACACTCCAGTAGTCAATTACATGCCAGGGAGACAGAAAAGTGGGTGAAGAATTTATCTGACAGAGAGCTAACCCAGCCGGAGACAGAGATTCTTGCCAGGGGACTGAACTTTGCGGTTGCACCAAGTAGAATTCCTCTGGTGGAGATGATCACAGCCACAGAATCAGCCATCCGCAACAACAAAATGAAAGAGGGTGAAGCAGAACAGATCAGAATCAAAGTTTCATCCTGCCTCAGCAATGCCAAACCACCACCTTCCAACATCAGTAGAGAGGAGAGGGATGCACTCACCACTCTTAGCAAGGACAAAAACATCATCATTCTCCCAGCAGACAAAGGAAGGTACACAGTGATTTTGAACCAGAAAGACTATCATGAGAATGTTATGACACTCCTTAGTGACTTAACCACTTATGAACCTCTGAAAAGAGATCCAGGAAGTGGTTACAAGAAGAAGTTAATAGATTGCCTGAAAAATTTGGAGCAGGACAAGACTATTGACCATATTCTGTACCACAGACTGTACCCAGGGGAGGCCACACTTAGTCTGTATGGTTTACCTAAAATCCACAAACAAGGTGTACCTTTAAGACCTATTGTTAGCATGATTAACTCTGTCACTTACAATGTTTTCAAATATCTGGCGTCTGTACTCATCCCTTTAGTTGGCAGCTCAGAACACCACATACAGAACACCATGGACTTTGTGGATAAGGTGAGGGATGTCATCATGGAGACTGATGAAACAATGGTCTCTTTTGATGTCACATCACTCTTTATGTGCATTCCTGTTGATGATGCAGTAGAGGTGGTCAGTTTAACATTAAAATAAGACACCACTCTGAGCAGCAGGACCACGCTTTCCACAGAACAACTGTGTCAACTCTTGAAACTGTGCCTGCAGTCAACCTACTTCACATATGGGGAGCAATATTATAGGCAGAAACATGGGTGTGCTATGGGGTCTCCAGTTTCTCATATTGTTGCCAACCTGTACATGGAGGAGGTAGAAAAGAGAGCCTTGACGTTCTTTTCAGGGACACCACCAAGTCATTGGTTCAGGTATGTTGACGACACCTGGGTTAAAATTAAATCTCAGGAAGTCCAACATTTTACTGACCACATCAACTCTGTGGATAAATACATCAAGTTCACACGAGATGTAAAAAAATGGCAAGTTGGCTTTCTTGGACTGTGAGGTCTCAGTCTCTGATAGAGGCCATTTGCAAACCGAGGTGTACCACAAACCCACCCACACAGACCAGTATTTGCAGTTTGACTCCCATCACCCTTTGGAGCACAAGTTAGGAGCCATCAGGACTCTGTATCACAGAGCAGACAGCATCCCCACTAACTCGGGAGCCAGGCAGAAGGAGAAATCCTACACAAAACAGGCTCTAGAGCAATGTGGATATCCTAACTGGGCCTTCCTGAAAGCAGAGAAGAAACCCAAACAGGACTCCAGCCAGCCATCAGGTGAAAAGGAGGAACCCAGACCCAGACCAGTGGTCATTCCGTATGTTGAAGGAGTATCAGAGAAACTGAGACGTTTATTTTCTAAACATAACGTCCCAGTGGCTTTTAAACCCCAAAATACATTACGGCAAAGACTGGTTTATCCCAAAGATCCAGTCCCCCGGCACAAACAGAGCAATACTGTGTATGCTGTTCAGTGTCAGGAGGGCTGTGATCAGTCTTACATCGGGGAAACAAAACAGCCACTGGCCAAAAGGACGGCCCAGCACAGAAGATCAACATCATCAGGCCAGGATTCTGCGGTCTACACTCATCTCCAGGCCAGCGGTCACTCTTTCAAGGATGAAGATGTTCACATCCTGGACAGAGAGGAACGATGGTTTGAGAGAGGAGTAAAAGAAGCCATCTTTGTGAAAAGAAATCATCCATCATTAAACAGGGGTGGAGGCCTCCGGGTTCAACTGTCCCCCTCTTACGATGCTGTGATTGCTAGTATCACTCAGCCCTCTGTGAATAGTAAACAGCCATCAGTGTGCTAACGATCCATTGTTAGGCTGATGGTCCTTCCTGAGCATGTGATCAGCTGGTTTTGGTTGTCAGCAGCAAACTGGTTGATCCACTCTGAGAAGGTGCTATTTAAGAGACTGAGCTGAAAACAGCACCTCAGACTGAGGAAGTCTCTTGGATGAGAGACGAAACGTTTCTAGATTTTTTTGCTTTGTTTTGTTTTTTGTTTTTTTTGAATGTCCAGAGGACCAGATTGAACTTTTTTGGATAGTGATTCCTACTTACACAGTGTAATTCCTACCAACGTGAATATCTTGCACCAAAAACATTAAGACTTTCTTGCAATCCCTGTTCAGTTTCAGGCCAGAATAACACTTATTTCAAAAACTACAATTATTCACCATTCAACTCGCTCAGCAACTGGGACCATTGTTTAACCACTTGTCGTATTTATTTCTCCTTACATAACAAAACTCACCTTTACTGTCAACATAATCTCTGGATTAGATAATTGGAATGATACACCTTTATCAAAGGCAAAGTCAAAGTTTTATGTCATTTGCACCACATGTAGTAAATGTGTTGGAATGAAATTGTGTACACAGGGTCCCAGTTACATCCAACAAAAGTATAAAATGTAAATAAAAAACAGTAATATGATCTAAGATATGAACTAAGAAATACACTAAACTAAAAATATGCTAAGCACTAGTAGTACAAAAACAATACACCAAACAACAACAGCACAAACATGAGTCTGTGTGAGCTGATGAGTACAAATGAACACAGCAGCATGAAATAATCAGCAACATAAGATCAGCAACATGGTGGCATTACAGTGATTTTTTTTTCAAAGTGATAATTTTGGTTAGAGATTCATGAGTCTAATAGCTTCAGGGTATAAGCTGTTCCTCAGTCTAGTGGTTCTACACTTAATGCTTCTCAACCTCCTGCTTGAGGAAAGTGGGGCAAAAAGTGTGTGTGCTGGGTGAGTGGGGTCCTTCATGATGCAGGTGACTCTCTTCCTGCATCTGGAGGTGTAGCTGTCTGTGATGGTGGGGAGACTGACTCCAACAGACTTCTGTGCAGCCTTCACCACTCTCTGCAAAGCTTTTCTTTCTGCAGCTGTGCAGCCTCCATGCCACACGTTGATGCTGGAGCACAGGATGCTCTCCACTGCACACCTGTAGAAGGAGGTGATGATTTTTATGGTAAAAGAAAACAACTACTGAGTTATGGGAAATGATACATTCACAGACTCAGCACCATCAGGGTAAAATGGTTTATGCTCCACACACATACATCCACCCAGTTACACAGATGATGTTTAAGAAAACCACAACAAACAGCGTCATGCAAAAGTATAAAGGTTTGATATTAGCCAATGTAGCATTCATTAACATCAGTAAGTTGTTCGTAGAAAGTTCTTTTATAAGTTCGAAAAACAAAAGTTTGGCTGGATTAGCCTTGACATAAACTTTAGCCTTTTTCTCCATTTACTGTGCTTTGTGACTGATGTCATGGCTGATGAAGTATTACTGCTGACATTGCTTCAAAGATTACTGTACTATCCTTTTAATTCAGACATGGTTATTACATTTTGCTACATCGTTGTAAGAGGCATGGTGTTAACCACATATGTGTTTATATTACAAATATTCCAGCTTTGTATTTTCAGGCTCTTGAGACTCATCCTCCTAAACTTGTCTCCTGTTTGGCTGCACAAAACAACACCTGTTAGACTGAAAAAGACTTTTCATTTCTGTATCTGACACTGCCTCGATGTAAATGTCTTTGTGTGCAGTTGTATTTTTATGAATGCCATCATCTCCAGTGGGTACGAACCACATACATCTGGCCCCACCCTTCACGGAAGAAGTCAGAACATCAGACAAAGAATGCTCTCTTTCCACAGCGCTTTTCAGTCTCCCAACAAGAATCCAGATGGTTAGTCTATACATAACAACATAATGATCTTTTCTTGTAAATGCTCTTGTTTTACATGATGTGTGGTTCTTTGTGCAGAGACCTCACAAAAGCACATTCACAGAGAGCAAAAGCTCTGAGGCTCACACACACACACACCACTTCCTGTGCACCATCCTAACACCAGAGGACATAGAGTTACTGTCTTCTGGCTGAGGCACCAGAGACACACCGGATGATAAAAAGCCACGTCATTAACTTTGCAAGAGAACAAGTTCACAGTTGAATGAGTTCTGATAAAACGCTAAATCTCGTGGGATTGCACAAACACTAAAAGCAAAAAATGCTAATTGATAAAAGATACGGATTGTTTAAGAGCTTAAACTGCTGCTTCAGGCATTTATACTCCATCACTCCATCCATCCATCCATCCATCCATCCACTACCTTTACCCGCTTCTTCCTTTTTGGGTCACGGGGATCACCAGTACTCATGTCCAGCAGTCACTGTGCAAAAGTCGGAGGGCACCCTGGACAGGTCTCCAGTCCATCACAGGGACACATAGAGACAAATGAGACAAACAACCATTCACTCTCTCACTCACACCTAGAGACAATTTAGAGTTACCAATCAGTCTAACATGCATGTTAGACTGATTAGACATGTCTGTAGGAGGAAACTGGAGTACCTAGCGAAAACCCATGCAGCACGGAGAGAACATGCAAACACCACCCAGAAAGGCCCCCAGACCAGGATTTGAACTGGTAACCTGCTCTCTGAAAGGCAGCAGCTCTACCAGCTGCACCACCGTACATGTTTAGCTCACGTACGTGTTTAGCGTGTATCTTAGAGCCTTGTATACCGCTTCTGTACCCTGGAACACTTTGTAAAAAGATCTGAAGCTCTTGACCTTGACCTCTCTAGGGACTTCAAACATCTGCTAAGTTCATGGTAAAAATCAACGCAGGCATGTTCCTGTTTTTGTTTTATATAATTTCTTCCATATACTTGTCATTTTATATGCCTTTATATGATTGTTTCTTGTTGTCTGTACCTCATCTGTGTTCTTTGTTTAAAACAGGTCTCTCTTGTAAATGAGTCCTCGAGGCTCAGTGAGACAGAACATTGCAGTAGCTTTTACGTTTTCTCTGTGCATGCGTGCATTTTCTCCAGGTACTCCAGTTTCCTCCCACAGACCAAAATCATGCATGTTAGGCTGATTGGTAACTCTAAATTGGCCCTATGGCTATTTAACATGTTTGTCTTTATGGGTCCCTGTGATGGACATGCGACCTGTCATTGGTGTCCCCCACCTCTCACACAATGACTGCAGAAGAAAGGCACCAGCTTGCTGAGACCTGAGAAGGAAAATTTGGTTAACCGATGGAATTATCCATTTAATGGATTAAAATGAAAGGAAAATTCCTTGGAAGAATGCAAATCACCCAACACTCTGCAGTCCAAAGTTTTAAACATTTTTTGTGTCATACTAGTGCTTAAGAGTTTGTGTTGGGGAAGTCCTGTGAAACCATGTCATTGACAAAATGAATGTGAGGCCTGTGGACATGAAAGCCATGAAAGCCATGAAAGCCATGTCTGCATGTCTGTGGTTTTGTAAGGAGTCGGCTCATGGCTGAGTCTGTTTTCTCTGTGGAAACACTGAGTGCTCATCTTTCATTGTGGACACCAAAACAAAACCAAATGGTGTAAACAGGAAGACCTTTTTTTTTTTTAAGAAATCCTTACAAATAATGTTACAATGCTCAGAAGCCTGTTGGTTTTTAATTCTCATGTTCTCCACTCATGAGTAAAGTCGTCAGATTTATTTATATAGCACATTGAAAACAGAAACTGTTACTTTATGTCAACTTTGTAAGGTGTTTTCTTGAATCTCACAGTAAAATGGGCGCACACTTTGTGAATATCAGAAATATTTCCTTGTACAAAAAAAATAGCTTTAAAAAATGTACAGTACCAACTATTCTAATAGGCAACTAAATAAAAAAAAAAAAACAACATCACATCAGATGTTGAGATTCTTTGGTACAGAAATGAAGTGCAATACGAGGTGCACAAGGAGCTGTGGTGAGCTATTCTTGCACACTCAGCACCTTGGATAAGTGACTTTTAGCCTGCGTTTTTGCACAAGCCTATTAAAGGCTTGTGGTGAATATGTGCTTTACATCAGGATGTGGGATGTAATTACAGTTAGCAAGTAAAGAATGAGGAACATCAAAAGGGCATTGAATATCTTTCCAACCACTGACAACCTTCTTCTGACAGTTTAAAAATCTTGTAGTGCCAGTGGTGGCAAATTAAATTAGAAAATTTTTCCACATTTTTTTATCTATTAGAGAATTAGAATCCCCCCCCCCCACACACACACACACACACACACACCCACCCCACATGTTGCAATATTTGATTTTGACAGTTAAAATCTGAGACCTCCTCCTCTGTTTAAGGTTAATTTTTATTGTTTGGACTAAATGACTTTCTTCACCCCAAGTTCAAGTTCACCCAACCATACATCGGCTAACTTAACACCAGAGCAGAGACAGTTAGATTTGGAAAGGAGTCATAACCAGGAAGTTCTGTCCAGTGCATTAGACCTCATCAGTTATTGCTCTTGTTCTAAAGTGCCTGTGTTGGTGCTCAGTGGCGCCAGAACAGGGGGGCCAAGGGGCCACACCCCCCCCCCCCCCACACACACACACACACACACACAATTTACAGCCCTGCTCGCCAGACGTTTACACAGGCTACACCCAATGTTCCCTCTAAGCTGCACACCTCTGCAATCATGCACTGCTCGCACATTCTCTGCGCACAAAACAAACTATGCTGTGCAGTTAGTGCAACTGCACAAATGCTCAAGCAAGATATTTGGTTATCTCCCGCTTTATAATAAACTGTCAGCCCAAGCGCAGCTCTCTACCTGTCTGTGCGCTTGCAGAGTGGAGGAAGGATTCCCCCCGCCCCCCCTGCAAAACAGACCTGTGTCACATGGTTTTTGTAGCAACAATGGAGTTTACAAAGAGTTAAAAAATTCAACCAATGAAATCAAAGGTGAACTTTCATTCCAGCCAATCAGCACCTTCTGGAGATTCAGTGTTATGTGCAACTAAGTTCAAAGAAGCCACGTAGCTACAAGCAACCTTGTCTTCTGGCTCTTTTCCAAGTTTTGTTATTGCATATTTCATAACATACCAAGGAATACTATTTGGTGTTGTGGATTTATCACAGAAGTTTACGGTCATCTGACATCAAACAAAGGCGGTAAGTAGCTAATCCCACAATTTGTAGCTGTTTGTAATCATGCTAAGTGTTAGCGAGCAGTAGTGCTCAGTAGTGATGTTACCTCTAACACCGAAGCTTCAAAGCATGCTTCAAACTCGATAGGGTAGTGTTGTGGCTAAGATACCACGTCGTGTTCAAGACGGCTGAGACGTTGCCCTTCGTATAAAAGATTTATTTGACAACACATGGGTTACAG
>NW_023618912.1:0-11043 GCF_014905685.2 Nematolebias whitei
TATATATATATATATATATATATATATATATATATATATAGACCAAGGTTTTTACAGAGAACATCTTGAAAAATATGAAGAACAAAATACAGATTTCCATTTATTAATGACACTTCTGCATTCATCTTATTTGGAGGAACTAGAACCACAAACACTGTTGTCTGCCATTGTAAAATAATATTCCCTGACGCTCCTCCCCAATGCGTAAGATGCGTCAAAAGTGGACCAATAACAAGCAAGCATTCAAGATGGACGTTTTCCAGAACAAATTGGAACATTTTTCATTGGTGCTGTCAAAATCATCATAGTCATTGATTAAATTCTGACACTATCCATTCACAAAAACATAAAACATCCTTCGGGGCCCCTGAAATGCCGGGGCCCCGGGCTGCAGCCCCTGTAAGCCCCTGCTAAAATCCGGCCCAGGTTAGGCTGATGGTCCTTCTTGATCATGTGATCAGCTGGTTTTGGTTGTCAGCAGCAAACTGGTTGATCCACTCTGAGAAGGTGCTATTTAAGAGACTGAGCTGAATACAGCACCTCAGACTGAGGAAGTCTTTCGGATGAAAGACGAAACGTTTCTACGCCTTTTTTTTTTTTTGGTTGTTGTTTTCTTTGTTTTGTTTTTTGAAAGTCCAAAGGACCAGACTTAACTTTTTTTAAATTTTTCTACCTGGATTATTGAGCATGCATCAGGATAAAACCAGAAACTATTGGAGAAACTATCTGAACATACAGTATGATGCTTTCATCTGAAATAATGTCTCAAAACAATTAAAACAGGTGCTTAACAATTGGCAACTAATCATTCACTAAACTGTTGCAGCTGTACATTTTATGTAAATGTAGTTATTTTTATACTGCTCTCTTTAAATGTTTTAGTGTTTTTTTTTCTCCTTTACAATATTTATTGTAGTTTTTATTTTTTATTTTAAATAAGCCAAGAAGAGGCTGTTATGTAGAACATGTTCATAACTTGGTCATTTCAAGTTTGTTCTACTCCATGTATTTAAGGCAATCAACTGCCTCAATTTTTTTTTGTAAGTTTTGCGTCATGTGCTTTGATTAATACAAAGTCAACATTTTTGGGTATTCTGTACTTAAAACTATGACAATAAACAAAAAAAATTTGAGTTTTGTTATCTTAAAAATGTCTTGTCTTGTACTTAAATTTTTGAGTTCTGTTAACTCACTTCACTTTAAAGTCTTAAATGAAAAAAATTGAGTTTATATAACTAAAAACTTTAAAAGGTGATGAGTAAAATATACTGACTTGATGAACAATTTTAATGAAACTGGAATCAAAATGTAAAAGTAGCACTAAACAAAATGTAAGTTTTGAAAAAAACTCAAACATTTTGTGGCAATTGATTGCCTCAAAATGTTTGAGTTCTGGAAACTTATTTGTGTTTACAGTGTACAGGGAGAACGTACATTCAACATGCAAAAGAGAAGACAGGCTTTAGGCGAGCCAATTTACTCTGTTGGCACGTACGCAGCTGGATATCTCATCGACTGGAAGACTTGATGATGTGTCTATCTCTGCTGCCATCTGTGGATTTTAAGGACGCATATTTAATTGGATTCACGATAACTGGTTCCTGCTTTTTGGATTCAGCTGGTCCTGGTTTTTATCTACAATCAAGGAAGTCGTCAGCAGCAAATTTGGACCTGATCATGCTGCATGCCTTTATGATGGTTTGGTTTCATGTCTCGAGTACCTGGACTCAAATGCTTTGGGCTGAATGGATTAGATCTTGGGGATTTTTACTCAGACATGTTCCATCGGTGTGGCCATGTTAATTTGGACATTTCGGAACCGAGTGGACCAAACACAGACTCAAGGCAGATGTCATTAAGTTCTGCCCGTCCCCAAAACAACTGTGTGTTTATCTAAATTTTGGTCGCCTTGGTGTCCTTGAAGACCACCTTATCTGAATTTCGCCTGGAGAAAATGTGATCTGACGCTCACCACCCCCCTCCCTGAGGAATTTCCAACTGATAACCAGATGAAACCCCGCTGAAAAAACTTTGTGTCATCATTTCAGGACTCTAGATTCTCAGGGGTTATTCTTGGCCATTCCTCGACATACCTCGAGAATGTTTATGGATCTCACCGGAGGACATTGACTGATTTTTTTTTTTTTGGATGATTGTTTCCTCTGGTATCAGATGCTGTGCAGCTGGAAGGATTTTTACTGAAACTTTTTTAGTTTTGGACATTTGTTATGATGCGTAACCATGGCAACAAGGCAATTTTCTACAACCAACAGCAGCTGATTAACACCCTCAAAAGCTCAAATAATATCTTAACTACAGCCCCAAATATCAAGTGAGTTGAAAGGATGTTCTGTGGATGCATTCCCATCTACCTGCCAGCTGTGCTCGAGTGCCTGACCACTGAGATCCTGGAACTAGCAGAAACACGGCTCATGACAGCAGAAGGACAGGATCATCCCTCAGCACCTACAGCTGTCAGTCTGCAGCGACGAGGAGCTTGGCAGTCTGCTGGGAGGAGTGGCCATCGCTCTGGGAGGAGTTCTGCCCAACATTCGGGCGCTCCTACAGCCCGAGGGGAACCGAGAGGCTAGCCCAATCTGGGTGGATGGATCGGACGGCATCTGCAGCCAGTTTCTTAGGATCCACTGTGGGATGGACCTTTACAAGAGATCCTTCCTGCCTACAGCCATCAGTATCTATAACATCTCTTAATGAAATGAGGATAACGAGTTACAACAACAGATAATTTCCCTCTGGGATTAATAAAGTATTTTTGAATTTGAATTTGAATTGAATTACAGTGACCTCGAGAGCATCTGTAAGCGTTGTTGACCGCTCTCGTCTCTTCCTTCTTCCTGCTCTTCTCTATTGCAGAATGTCTACGTAAATATGTGCTTGTTTGTGCGAGGTGTTTTTTCAATATTAGGGGTTTTTCTCAGCCAAGAAAAAGTCTGATAGGAATTTTTTTTTTGCCTCCAACTCCTACATGTGTCCAGTTAACCACTGTTTTTGTCTGTCCAAACAGGTCTCACTTGTAAATGAGTCTTCGAGGCTCAATGTGATTTATCTGTTTAAATAAAGGTTGAATGAATGAAAAAAAAAACACATGAAAGACCCCTGGTTGGGATTCTAACACCTGCAGCAGTGCTACCACATGTGCCACTGTGCAGCCTCAAAACTAAATTTACTTGGAATAACCCAAGTTTAGCCTTTTGCAGCTTCATAAATCATTTTCATGTGTTTAAGGTTAAACTGGTGGGATTTTTATGGAGTCTTGTGTAGCTGGTAAGCCAAGTTTTATCTGTACCTAGTTTTGTTAATTAAATCATGGTAAATAAAGGTTCTGAACCAAATGAGGCCACCTCCGATATGAGTATCATAAACGGGTCAAAACGGATCCGAACCGGATGATGTGTTCTACGAACGGATCCGGGCCGGATGATATGGTAAATGGTAAATAAATGGTAAATGGACTGTATTTATATTGCGCCTTTCTATCTTATTGAGATACTCAAAGAGCTTTACAGTACAATCTGTGTCCTCATTTACCCATTTATACAGCACTCTACTAGATCTCTACAAAGCTAATTGAACAGATCGTTCTAAAGAGACTAATCAGAGCTTTATCACATTCATACACTGATGGGACACACATCAGAGGCAACGAGGGGTTCAGTGTCTTGCCCAGGGACACTTCGGCATGTGACTGCTGGTGGATTTGAACCCCTAACTCTTGCATTGGAGGACGACTGCTCTAACCACTCAGTCACAACCGCCCCATTCTACGAACGGATCCAAAACGGATCCGGACCAGGTAATGTGTTCTACAAATGGATCCAAAACCGGATCCGGGCCAGATGATGTGTTCTATGAAATCATCCAAAACGGATCTGGGCCGGATGATGTGTTCTACAAACGGATCCAAAATGGATCTGGGTCAGATGATGTGTTTATGAACAAATCCAAAATAGATCTGGGGCAGATGTGGCACTTAAGAAGTGGATCCGGATAGGGTCTGGACCAGATCTGATCCGGATCCATTCCAGATCCGTTCCATTGTGCAAGTGGACTCCGATCCAGGTCTATTTTGAGGATTTGTTCCGAAGCCTACGCTAGATCCCGAATAGATCTGGTCCACAGTCCATTTGCTATCTGGGAAGTTGGCCCCCCGCTTCATCGGCCCCTTTCCCCTTCACACGTTTTATCAGTCCCACAGCAGTCAGGCTCCAGCTATCCGCATCTATGTGAATTCATCCCACCTTCCACGTGTCTCAACTCAAACCCGTAGCTTAAAGCCCGCTGTGCCCTCCTGCCAACCCCCCCCCCCCCCCCCATCTCATTGATACCATTTGTCCTTCACGGTCCGCCGTATCCTGGATGTACGGCACCAGGGGCGGGGGTTCCAGTATTTAGTCGACTGGGAGGGTTACAGTCCAGAGGAGCGCTCTTGGATCCCTAGGGCCTTTTGGATCCCAGCCTCATCACCATGTTTTCAGGGCACACCCATAGAAGCGCTTCAGGTCGCCGGGAGGTGATTCTTGAGAGGGGGGTAATGTAGGAGTTCTGCCCTGTACCCTGCCTTCCTCTTTCCTCAGCACTTCTAATTGGCAGCCACTGCAAACAATCAACACAACATCCAGGAGGAGTATAAGAACCATTGCCCAATAAATATTCTCAACAAAAATCTACATATGAAAAGCTCATTAGTGACTGTCCTAATCTACAATAATGTTAGCCTGTTGACATTCAGAAATGAATAGAAGCACAGATTTAGGAAAAGTCATGAGCTGAGAGGCTTATAGTTTTGATTTAAACATACTATAAGTACTTTCCTTTATCAAAGTCCAAGTGGGTTCAAATACTGTAAGTGTTAAAGAGTTCTTACCAGTACAAATATCAGCACCAAGCTCCTTTCCGCCATCATTTGGAGAGAGGGCAGTGGGTGTGGACTGACGTCCATTATTTGGACATCTGTTGGGGGTTTCATCCCTTCGTCTTTTTCTCTTGTAGCTGAGGAACACAGAGAGCAATCATTAAGTACAAAGAAAGCAGTTACTTTACTTTGTTAAAAACATGTGTATTCCAGCCTCAATTCAAGTCAGTAATCCTACTATTTACTACTCCAATTTTCCATTGCTGTCTTTGCAGGACTTTGTAGAGTAGGAGAAGATGGACGGGACAAAGTTAGGACTGTCGATGTCTTCAGATGCCACTCCTGTACAAATAAAGTATATTCCAGTGACTGACGTTAATGAAAAAGCACACAGTTGGCCAGCACTAACTGGCATAGCATGTGTTAGCATACAACTTTATAACAGTAAAAACAGATGATTAGCAACTCAACTCAGCATCATTGAACTAAGATATCTTAGCTTGTAACCTAGGTACACTCGTATTTGAGTGCTGTATTGTTCATATTTTTGTATATAGGATGCAATAACCAGCAATGCTTGTTAGCTAGGCAGCCCTTACCTGATATGAAGTGCTCGCTGCAGATTGTTGCATTTTTAATTATCTGCTTGTTCCAGTCGCTTCTTCTGATGGCTGGCAACTAAAGTAGTGATGTGCAGATCAATACTAAAATATCGACACTATCGATACCAGAACGGTTTGCTCTAGAATCGATGTTCAAACAAACTATCAATACTTTTGGTACTTCAGTTATTTAAGGTAATGCATATCATTAACAGGAATATGGTTGAAAGTAACTAAACTATTGAGATCTTGTCTAAATGATACGCGGTTGGAGGGAACTACTTTTTCTTCCACCTGAGTAAATGCGTAATGTGTTTAAGCGGAGCGGCACGCTCAGTCTCTCAGTCTGTAGACACAGCAGCGGAGTTTAACAGAGTCATGTGTGGAGCTATTTCAGCTCCAGAAACAGCCAAGAAGCGGTTTGTGGAAAATCTGTAAAGAGCTGTAGCAACAAAACAAAACCTTGTCAAACACTTCTGGTTAAATCACAACAGAGAATGTGAGGCATTGATGAGGCAGAGAGAGAGCAAAGAGTTAGGTGCTTCTGCTCTGGAGGAGTCCCTCAGGGCTGCTGGACTATCCAGGTACAGAGGGAGGCAATATGGAGCTTTCAGCAGTGATAAGAACTGCGGCAGTTGGAGTTGTTCAAATTTATACATATGGTTATGAAATAATTAATAAAATTAATTCATGCTTCAACAAATAGTTGCATGAGTTCAGTTTGGAGTAATAATATGTATCACTGAGATAATCTCACATGGGCAAAAAAGCCTAGATTTATTCAGGTAAGGTTTCCTAAATAAATGATCATTTAAAGTGGATTACATGGAGCAGGTTTCGTCAAATTATACAGAGCAATGGAGATAAAACAGCCTTGGTGAACTCTGAAAAATATATACTACAAAAATGTGGATAAAAATATGACATTATCTTTAAACATATCTCATTATTTAATAGATATTTAATAATTTATTATAATAGTTTTATTATTTTTCTTATTTTCTTATTTTTATTGTTTGAAAAACCATTTTCACGTATTTTGTATGATGTCCTGTTTGTTTTATAAGCTCAGACTAAATGAGGCCACTTCATCAACATACTCCTGAGTTTAAAATAAATAAATTACTTTGTATTGCGTTCTTCATGCAACTTTGATTTGAATGCACTGCTTTTGTTAGGTTTACCTGACACATTAGGCGTATTTGCAAAAAGTATCAGTATCAGTATCAATACCACCGATACTTGTATGAATTTTATCTGGTATCGTATCGGACCAGAAAATCCTGGTATCGAGCATCACTAAACTAAAGACGTCTCCTGTTAGCCTTGAAAGGGGTGTGAGTTGATGGAATTCTGTAAAACGCGTTTTATTGTTTTTATCAAAATGGTTGGTGTAACCTACAGCACAACAAGCATGATCACTGTTTCTTTCTGCAAGTGACATGCGCAGTATACCCGGGTGACCCGGAAGTGACGTTGACTGATAATTCATCTATTGTACCAATATCACTTGTGGGGTGGAGCACACAAACAAAAATCAGTGCAACAAAAAACCTATTAAGATAGCTCTGTATAGACTGAATGTGCTACACATGAGCATGTCAGTTATTTAAGTCATCCTTAATGGTAACAATAAAATCCACTCTGTTTCAGTCAGCATGGAAAACATTGTTTAGTCATTGCGTGCCACCAGTAAGGACCTGAATCAACAGTCACTGTATGATTCTACATTGTCTCAACACTGCAGGTATTATCTGGACAATGTTGGGTTAAGGTTCGGTTATATAGTTAAAACCTACAATCCTACTCAGTTCACTAGTAATTTTATCCAGACAGATCACAGGACTAATTCCTACATGTGTCCAGTTTCACTACTTTGTGTCTGTCTAAACAGATCTCACTTGTAAATGAGTCTTCTAGGCGCAATGTGACTTATCTGTCTAAATAAAGGTTGAATGAAAAAAATATATATATTTGTATAGTATGAGCTTGTGTGTATAGCCTCAGGCACAAAAATCAAAGACTGTGAAGGGATTATTATAATTGAATAATCTGTGTTCACACAATGTAATGACTCTCAACTGTCCCTTCCCCTTTCTAATCCCCTCTTGGTGAAAGCACAGGAGAGAAAAATAAACAAGGAGGGTGGAAAAAAATAGATGGAGAGGGCTGTAAAAAGTCAAACACACACAGTAGTGACAGAAAGAAAAGATTAAAAAAGAAACAGAGAATGCTTCCACCAAGACTGGAGTGGAGGAAAAAAAAGTCTGAAGGAGGAAGTGGGAGATGAAATGAATAGAGGAGGAGGTGAGCGAAGGAGGGAGTGTACGAGAGGATAAAGGTGCATTCCTGATGGTGCTGTTAAGAGCAAGCAGTTAATCTGAAATCCAGATGCCTTAGGGACCAACAGAGGGTCAAACAATCCACACACAGACACACACACACGTAGTGCTCTATCCAGACACACATTTTCCACACAGAACCTAGTGCTGTACTAGTCAGCAAACACTAAAGAGACTAGAAGATCAACGGGGAACGTATTTTACACCAGTTTTTCCTATAAAACTTCTACTCTGCAGTCAGAACGAAAGAACTTTGCTTTGGAGGTTTTTTTTAATTAAACAGCACATTTTCCAAGTTTTTATGGAATTTACAGGTGAGTTTCTACTATTCTTCCTAATGAAAACTTTTTAAAGGATCTTTAAGCAAAGTAAATAATTTATATTCTAATAAGTAATTTTAATTTTAATTGGGAATCCTGCTTTTCTTGGCAGCTTTCATAAAAACATCTATTTTATTTCTTTTTTAGATTAAACAAACAGACCAAAGAAGTTGATAATACTTAAAACATCTGCTGTATTTATTTAGATGCCTGTTTATAACTCGAAGTTGTTGAAAGTAGGAAAACTGCTAAATGTTAATAACATTAGCAACAAATACAAGATTTAAAGTGCTGCTATGGCCAACATCAAAAAGATGAAATGCAGTGACACCATTAAATTATCAAAATCACACAGAGTACCTACATATCATACGTATGACATTTAAAATTTATAAAATATTTATATTGATAATAATATTTTTAGGACTAAAACAAATGGGAAACAATCTGCCATGAAGTTAAAATCTTCCCAATCCTTTGAGAAACAACTTTCAGTCATCTAAAAAAGTTAAATCAGGTCCTCTGGGCGTTCAAAAATCAAAGAAACAAAAACAATTGTAGAAACATTTCGTCTTTCATCCAAAAGACTTCTTCAGTCTGAGGTGCTGTATTCAACTCAGTCTTATAAATAGCATCTTCTCATAGTGAATCAACCCGTTTGCTGCTGATCTAAACCCTGATGGCTGTTTACTGTTCACAGGAGGCTGAGTGATACTAGCAATCACAGCATTGTAAGAGGGGGACAATTGAACCCGGAGGCCTCCACCCCTGTTTAATGATGGACGGTTTCTTTTCACAAAGATGGCCTCCTTTACTCCTCTCTCAAACCATCGTTCCTCTCTGTCCAGGATGTGAACATCTTCATCCCTGAAAGAGTGACCGCTGGCCTGGAGATGAGTGTAGACCACAGAGTCCTGGCCTGATGATGTTGATCTTCTGTGCTGGTCCATCCTTTTGGCCAATGGCTGTTTAGTTTCCCCGATGTAAGACTGATCACCCTCCTGACACTGAACAACATACACAATATTACTCTGTTTGTGCCGGGGGACTGGATCTTTGGGATGAACCAGTCTTTGCCGTAATGTATTTTGGGGTTTAAAAGCCACTGGGACGTTATGTTTAGAAAATAAACGTCTCAGTTTCTCTGATACTCCCTCAACATATGGAATGACCACTGGTCTGGGTCTGGGTTCCTCCTTTTCACCTGTTGGCTGACTGGAGTCCTGTTTGGGTTTCTTCTCTGCTTTCAGGAAGGCCCAGTTAGGATATCCACATTGCTCTAGAGCCTGTTTTGTGTAGGATTTCTCCTTCTGCCTGGCTCCCGTTGGGAACTTTGGAAATCAAGTTTTTTTGTCAGAAATTCCTGAACTTCTGACTGGAGAGACGAGCTCTGTTCTGGAGAAGACAGAACCGTCTCTATAATCTCTCTGAACGGTGGGGGTTGAGCTGCGAACTGCAGCGTGTAACCCCTTCTGATCAGATGGTCCGTCCATCTGTCCAGGGAACACACTCGCTGCCACTCTGAGTAACGCTAGGAGAGCAGGCATGCATTTGTGTTGTGTCATGTTTCTCATGAACGTCAACCAGACTAAAAATCCTTACTGCCATCACTCGCTCCAGAGATTTTCCCGGGGAAACCCGAGGAGGGCTCAGACAGAAAAAAGTGTTGTATGTGTGCCTCTGTGCTGAGCCCAGGCTGCAGTCTCACATAGAGCTGAGGTGAGCCGACACACACTGAGAGGAGGCATGAGCGCTTTCTGAGTGAGACACAGTTTCATTGGAGGCTGCAGCTGTCATGGAGAAAACACATTTACTCCCGCTGTGCTGTGAGTGCGCAGAAAACAGCAGAAATTAAAAACGGGCTCTGGATGAAAACGAGGGATTTTACCAGACTCGGTCTGCTGAAAAAACATCATTTTAGCTGACGTGGCAGACGAGTGTTTTGTGATATTTACTGAACTGCGGTGCCATTTAAAATGCTGTTTAGAGGTTACTGGCTCATTCTGTGTGGAGAATGTGTGAAGAGAGGCAGCTGTGAGCTCAGCTGATCTGACATTCTCAGATGAAAAAACTTTACTTTCAGAGGTGTTTCTGTTTTATATCAAAAAACATCCATCATCAAAAAACACATACCTTCCCCTCAAGGATCTGTTACCTGGTGGAGGGGGCTGGCGGACGAGCGGGGCGTGAAGTTGCTGCCGCAACTGTGGAGCACCACTGCTGCTAGCCAAGGCAGTCCCTCCAGCGGCTGGAGGGGCGAGAGGAGGACTGTGACGTCACCAGATGGTGTACAATCTCTGAGACCTCCTCTGACCTCTACGATTTCTCAGGGATGGTCCTGAAGTTGGCCCTGAACAGCGCCTCTGGGGTGATGGGGCCCTCCAGCAGATCTTTCTGCAGCCTCTCGGACAAGGATGGCAAGAGGCGGAGCCAAGTGGTCCTCTGGATCATGGTCATCCAGGCGGCGATGCGGGACAGGCAGACCGCAGAGGTGGCACATGTTTAAGATGTTTAAGATGACATCAGCAGCTTTATAGAGAGAGAGAGCTCTTTGTCTCCTCCAGCAGGTCTGCTTCCTCCAGCCTCTTAGAGATGCTGTAGGCCAGCAGGGCGACGTTGTTGTTCAGAATTGCAGCAGTCAGGCTCCAGTTGTTCAATCAACCTTCTGTGAATAGTAAACAGCCATCAGTGTGCTAATGATCCATTGTTAGGCTCAGGGCTGGATTTAGGAGGATGGGGGCCCATGGGCTGGAGTCAATACTGTATATGGGGGCCCTGTATATATATATATATATATATATATATATATATATATATGTATATATATATATATATACCAAGGTTTTTACAGAGAACATCTTGAAAAATATGAAGAACAAAATACAGATTTCCATTTATTAATGACA
>NW_023618912.1:11143-20487 GCF_014905685.2 Nematolebias whitei
TATATATATATATATATATATATATATATATATATATATAGACCAAGGTTTTTACAGAGAACATCTTGAAAAATATGAAGAACAAAATACAGATTTCCATTTATTAATGACACTTCTGCATTCATCTTATTTGGAGGAACTAGAACCACAAACACTGTTGTCTGCCATTGTAAAATAATATTCCCTGACGCTCCTCCCCAATGCGTAAGATGCGTCAAAAGTGGACCAATAACAAGCAAGCATTCAAGATGGACGTTTTCCAGAACAAATTGGAACATTTTTCATTGGTGCTGTCAAAATCATCATAGTCATTGATTAAATTCTGACACTATCCATTCACAAAAACATAAAACATCCTTCGGGGCCCCTGAAATGCCGGGGCCCCGGGCTGCAGCCCCTGTAAGCCCCTGCTAAAATCCGGCCCAGGTTAGGCTGATGGTCCTTCTTGATCATGTGATCAGCTGGTTTTGGTTGTCAGCAGCAAACTGGTTGATCCACTCTGAGAAGGTGCTATTTAAGAGACTGAGCTGAATACAGCACCTCAGACTGAGGAAGTCTTTCGGATGAAAGACGAAACGTTTCTACGCCTTTTTTTTTTTTTGGTTGTTGTTTTCTTTGTTTTGTTTTTTGAAAGTCCAAAGGACCAGACTTAACTTTTTTTAAATTTTTCTACCTGGATTATTGAGCATGCATCAGGATAAAACCAGAAACTATTGGAGAAACTATCTGAACATACAGTATGATGCTTTCATCTGAAATAATGTCTCAAAACAATTAAAACAGGTGCTTAACAATTGGCAACTAATCATTCACTAAACTGTTGCAGCTGTACATTTTATGTAAATGTAGTTATTTTTATACTGCTCTCTTTAAATGTTTTAGTGTTTTTTTTTCTCCTTTACAATATTTATTGTAGTTTTTATTTTTTATTTTAAATAAGCCAAGAAGAGGCTGTTATGTAGAACATGTTCATAACTTGGTCATTTCAAGTTTGTTCTACTCCATGTATTTAAGGCAATCAACTGCCTCAATTTTTTTTTGTAAGTTTTGCGTCATGTGCTTTGATTAATACAAAGTCAACATTTTTGGGTATTCTGTACTTAAAACTATGACAATAAACAAAAAAAATTTGAGTTTTGTTATCTTAAAAATGTCTTGTCTTGTACTTAAATTTTTGAGTTCTGTTAACTCACTTCACTTTAAAGTCTTAAATGAAAAAAATTGAGTTTATATAACTAAAAACTTTAAAAGGTGATGAGTAAAATATACTGACTTGATGAACAATTTTAATGAAACTGGAATCAAAATGTAAAAGTAGCACTAAACAAAATGTAAGTTTTGAAAAAAACTCAAACATTTTGTGGCAATTGATTGCCTCAAAATGTTTGAGTTCTGGAAACTTATTTGTGTTTACAGTGTACAGGGAGAACGTACATTCAACATGCAAAAGAGAAGACAGGCTTTAGGCGAGCCAATTTACTCTGTTGGCACGTACGCAGCTGGATATCTCATCGACTGGAAGACTTGATGATGTGTCTATCTCTGCTGCCATCTGTGGATTTTAAGGACGCATATTTAATTGGATTCACGATAACTGGTTCCTGCTTTTTGGATTCAGCTGGTCCTGGTTTTTATCTACAATCAAGGAAGTCGTCAGCAGCAAATTTGGACCTGATCATGCTGCATGCCTTTATGATGGTTTGGTTTCATGTCTCGAGTACCTGGACTCAAATGCTTTGGGCTGAATGGATTAGATCTTGGGGATTTTTACTCAGACATGTTCCATCGGTGTGGCCATGTTAATTTGGACATTTCGGAACCGAGTGGACCAAACACAGACTCAAGGCAGATGTCATTAAGTTCTGCCCGTCCCCAAAACAACTGTGTGTTTATCTAAATTTTGGTCGCCTTGGTGTCCTTGAAGACCACCTTATCTGAATTTCGCCTGGAGAAAATGTGATCTGACGCTCACCACCCCCCTCCCTGAGGAATTTCCAACTGATAACCAGATGAAACCCCGCTGAAAAAACTTTGTGTCATCATTTCAGGACTCTAGATTCTCAGGGGTTATTCTTGGCCATTCCTCGACATACCTCGAGAATGTTTATGGATCTCACCGGAGGACATTGACTGATTTTTTTTTTTTTGGATGATTGTTTCCTCTGGTATCAGATGCTGTGCAGCTGGAAGGATTTTTACTGAAACTTTTTTAGTTTTGGACATTTGTTATGATGCGTAACCATGGCAACAAGGCAATTTTCTACAACCAACAGCAGCTGATTAACACCCTCAAAAGCTCAAATAATATCTTAACTACAGCCCCAAATATCAAGTGAGTTGAAAGGATGTTCTGTGGATGCATTCCCATCTACCTGCCAGCTGTGCTCGAGTGCCTGACCACTGAGATCCTGGAACTAGCAGAAACACGGCTCATGACAGCAGAAGGACAGGATCATCCCTCAGCACCTACAGCTGTCAGTCTGCAGCGACGAGGAGCTTGGCAGTCTGCTGGGAGGAGTGGCCATCGCTCTGGGAGGAGTTCTGCCCAACATTCGGGCGCTCCTACAGCCCGAGGGGAACCGAGAGGCTAGCCCAATCTGGGTGGATGGATCGGACGGCATCTGCAGCCAGTTTCTTAGGATCCACTGTGGGATGGACCTTTACAAGAGATCCTTCCTGCCTACAGCCATCAGTATCTATAACATCTCTTAATGAAATGAGGATAACGAGTTACAACAACAGATAATTTCCCTCTGGGATTAATAAAGTATTTTTGAATTTGAATTTGAATTGAATTACAGTGACCTCGAGAGCATCTGTAAGCGTTGTTGACCGCTCTCGTCTCTTCCTTCTTCCTGCTCTTCTCTATTGCAGAATGTCTACGTAAATATGTGCTTGTTTGTGCGAGGTGTTTTTTCAATATTAGGGGTTTTTCTCAGCCAAGAAAAAGTCTGATAGGAATTTTTTTTTTGCCTCCAACTCCTACATGTGTCCAGTTAACCACTGTTTTTGTCTGTCCAAACAGGTCTCACTTGTAAATGAGTCTTCGAGGCTCAATGTGATTTATCTGTTTAAATAAAGGTTGAATGAATGAAAAAAAAAACACATGAAAGACCCCTGGTTGGGATTCTAACACCTGCAGCAGTGCTACCACATGTGCCACTGTGCAGCCTCAAAACTAAATTTACTTGGAATAACCCAAGTTTAGCCTTTTGCAGCTTCATAAATCATTTTCATGTGTTTAAGGTTAAACTGGTGGGATTTTTATGGAGTCTTGTGTAGCTGGTAAGCCAAGTTTTATCTGTACCTAGTTTTGTTAATTAAATCATGGTAAATAAAGGTTCTGAACCAAATGAGGCCACCTCCGATATGAGTATCATAAACGGGTCAAAACGGATCCGAACCGGATGATGTGTTCTACGAACGGATCCGGGCCGGATGATATGGTAAATGGTAAATAAATGGTAAATGGACTGTATTTATATTGCGCCTTTCTATCTTATTGAGATACTCAAAGAGCTTTACAGTACAATCTGTGTCCTCATTTACCCATTTATACAGCACTCTACTAGATCTCTACAAAGCTAATTGAACAGATCGTTCTAAAGAGACTAATCAGAGCTTTATCACATTCATACACTGATGGGACACACATCAGAGGCAACGAGGGGTTCAGTGTCTTGCCCAGGGACACTTCGGCATGTGACTGCTGGTGGATTTGAACCCCTAACTCTTGCATTGGAGGACGACTGCTCTAACCACTCAGTCACAACCGCCCCATTCTACGAACGGATCCAAAACGGATCCGGACCAGGTAATGTGTTCTACAAATGGATCCAAAACCGGATCCGGGCCAGATGATGTGTTCTATGAAATCATCCAAAACGGATCTGGGCCGGATGATGTGTTCTACAAACGGATCCAAAATGGATCTGGGTCAGATGATGTGTTTATGAACAAATCCAAAATAGATCTGGGGCAGATGTGGCACTTAAGAAGTGGATCCGGATAGGGTCTGGACCAGATCTGATCCGGATCCATTCCAGATCCGTTCCATTGTGCAAGTGGACTCCGATCCAGGTCTATTTTGAGGATTTGTTCCGAAGCCTACGCTAGATCCCGAATAGATCTGGTCCACAGTCCATTTGCTATCTGGGAAGTTGGCCCCCCGCTTCATCGGCCCCTTTCCCCTTCACACGTTTTATCAGTCCCACAGCAGTCAGGCTCCAGCTATCCGCATCTATGTGAATTCATCCCACCTTCCACGTGTCTCAACTCAAACCCGTAGCTTAAAGCCCGCTGTGCCCTCCTGCCAACCCCCCCCCCCCCCCCCATCTCATTGATACCATTTGTCCTTCACGGTCCGCCGTATCCTGGATGTACGGCACCAGGGGCGGGGGTTCCAGTATTTAGTCGACTGGGAGGGTTACAGTCCAGAGGAGCGCTCTTGGATCCCTAGGGCCTTTTGGATCCCAGCCTCATCACCATGTTTTCAGGGCACACCCATAGAAGCGCTTCAGGTCGCCGGGAGGTGATTCTTGAGAGGGGGGTAATGTAGGAGTTCTGCCCTGTACCCTGCCTTCCTCTTTCCTCAGCACTTCTAATTGGCAGCCACTGCAAACAATCAACACAACATCCAGGAGGAGTATAAGAACCATTGCCCAATAAATATTCTCAACAAAAATCTACATATGAAAAGCTCATTAGTGACTGTCCTAATCTACAATAATGTTAGCCTGTTGACATTCAGAAATGAATAGAAGCACAGATTTAGGAAAAGTCATGAGCTGAGAGGCTTATAGTTTTGATTTAAACATACTATAAGTACTTTCCTTTATCAAAGTCCAAGTGGGTTCAAATACTGTAAGTGTTAAAGAGTTCTTACCAGTACAAATATCAGCACCAAGCTCCTTTCCGCCATCATTTGGAGAGAGGGCAGTGGGTGTGGACTGACGTCCATTATTTGGACATCTGTTGGGGGTTTCATCCCTTCGTCTTTTTCTCTTGTAGCTGAGGAACACAGAGAGCAATCATTAAGTACAAAGAAAGCAGTTACTTTACTTTGTTAAAAACATGTGTATTCCAGCCTCAATTCAAGTCAGTAATCCTACTATTTACTACTCCAATTTTCCATTGCTGTCTTTGCAGGACTTTGTAGAGTAGGAGAAGATGGACGGGACAAAGTTAGGACTGTCGATGTCTTCAGATGCCACTCCTGTACAAATAAAGTATATTCCAGTGACTGACGTTAATGAAAAAGCACACAGTTGGCCAGCACTAACTGGCATAGCATGTGTTAGCATACAACTTTATAACAGTAAAAACAGATGATTAGCAACTCAACTCAGCATCATTGAACTAAGATATCTTAGCTTGTAACCTAGGTACACTCGTATTTGAGTGCTGTATTGTTCATATTTTTGTATATAGGATGCAATAACCAGCAATGCTTGTTAGCTAGGCAGCCCTTACCTGATATGAAGTGCTCGCTGCAGATTGTTGCATTTTTAATTATCTGCTTGTTCCAGTCGCTTCTTCTGATGGCTGGCAACTAAAGTAGTGATGTGCAGATCAATACTAAAATATCGACACTATCGATACCAGAACGGTTTGCTCTAGAATCGATGTTCAAACAAACTATCAATACTTTTGGTACTTCAGTTATTTAAGGTAATGCATATCATTAACAGGAATATGGTTGAAAGTAACTAAACTATTGAGATCTTGTCTAAATGATACGCGGTTGGAGGGAACTACTTTTTCTTCCACCTGAGTAAATGCGTAATGTGTTTAAGCGGAGCGGCACGCTCAGTCTCTCAGTCTGTAGACACAGCAGCGGAGTTTAACAGAGTCATGTGTGGAGCTATTTCAGCTCCAGAAACAGCCAAGAAGCGGTTTGTGGAAAATCTGTAAAGAGCTGTAGCAACAAAACAAAACCTTGTCAAACACTTCTGGTTAAATCACAACAGAGAATGTGAGGCATTGATGAGGCAGAGAGAGAGCAAAGAGTTAGGTGCTTCTGCTCTGGAGGAGTCCCTCAGGGCTGCTGGACTATCCAGGTACAGAGGGAGGCAATATGGAGCTTTCAGCAGTGATAAGAACTGCGGCAGTTGGAGTTGTTCAAATTTATACATATGGTTATGAAATAATTAATAAAATTAATTCATGCTTCAACAAATAGTTGCATGAGTTCAGTTTGGAGTAATAATATGTATCACTGAGATAATCTCACATGGGCAAAAAAGCCTAGATTTATTCAGGTAAGGTTTCCTAAATAAATGATCATTTAAAGTGGATTACATGGAGCAGGTTTCGTCAAATTATACAGAGCAATGGAGATAAAACAGCCTTGGTGAACTCTGAAAAATATATACTACAAAAATGTGGATAAAAATATGACATTATCTTTAAACATATCTCATTATTTAATAGATATTTAATAATTTATTATAATAGTTTTATTATTTTTCTTATTTTCTTATTTTTATTGTTTGAAAAACCATTTTCACGTATTTTGTATGATGTCCTGTTTGTTTTATAAGCTCAGACTAAATGAGGCCACTTCATCAACATACTCCTGAGTTTAAAATAAATAAATTACTTTGTATTGCGTTCTTCATGCAACTTTGATTTGAATGCACTGCTTTTGTTAGGTTTACCTGACACATTAGGCGTATTTGCAAAAAGTATCAGTATCAGTATCAATACCACCGATACTTGTATGAATTTTATCTGGTATCGTATCGGACCAGAAAATCCTGGTATCGAGCATCACTAAACTAAAGACGTCTCCTGTTAGCCTTGAAAGGGGTGTGAGTTGATGGAATTCTGTAAAACGCGTTTTATTGTTTTTATCAAAATGGTTGGTGTAACCTACAGCACAACAAGCATGATCACTGTTTCTTTCTGCAAGTGACATGCGCAGTATACCCGGGTGACCCGGAAGTGACGTTGACTGATAATTCATCTATTGTACCAATATCACTTGTGGGGTGGAGCACACAAACAAAAATCAGTGCAACAAAAAACCTATTAAGATAGCTCTGTATAGACTGAATGTGCTACACATGAGCATGTCAGTTATTTAAGTCATCCTTAATGGTAACAATAAAATCCACTCTGTTTCAGTCAGCATGGAAAACATTGTTTAGTCATTGCGTGCCACCAGTAAGGACCTGAATCAACAGTCACTGTATGATTCTACATTGTCTCAACACTGCAGGTATTATCTGGACAATGTTGGGTTAAGGTTCGGTTATATAGTTAAAACCTACAATCCTACTCAGTTCACTAGTAATTTTATCCAGACAGATCACAGGACTAATTCCTACATGTGTCCAGTTTCACTACTTTGTGTCTGTCTAAACAGATCTCACTTGTAAATGAGTCTTCTAGGCGCAATGTGACTTATCTGTCTAAATAAAGGTTGAATGAAAAAAATATATATATTTGTATAGTATGAGCTTGTGTGTATAGCCTCAGGCACAAAAATCAAAGACTGTGAAGGGATTATTATAATTGAATAATCTGTGTTCACACAATGTAATGACTCTCAACTGTCCCTTCCCCTTTCTAATCCCCTCTTGGTGAAAGCACAGGAGAGAAAAATAAACAAGGAGGGTGGAAAAAAATAGATGGAGAGGGCTGTAAAAAGTCAAACACACACAGTAGTGACAGAAAGAAAAGATTAAAAAAGAAACAGAGAATGCTTCCACCAAGACTGGAGTGGAGGAAAAAAAAGTCTGAAGGAGGAAGTGGGAGATGAAATGAATAGAGGAGGAGGTGAGCGAAGGAGGGAGTGTACGAGAGGATAAAGGTGCATTCCTGATGGTGCTGTTAAGAGCAAGCAGTTAATCTGAAATCCAGATGCCTTAGGGACCAACAGAGGGTCAAACAATCCACACACAGACACACACACACGTAGTGCTCTATCCAGACACACATTTTCCACACAGAACCTAGTGCTGTACTAGTCAGCAAACACTAAAGAGACTAGAAGATCAACGGGGAACGTATTTTACACCAGTTTTTCCTATAAAACTTCTACTCTGCAGTCAGAACGAAAGAACTTTGCTTTGGAGGTTTTTTTTAATTAAACAGCACATTTTCCAAGTTTTTATGGAATTTACAGGTGAGTTTCTACTATTCTTCCTAATGAAAACTTTTTAAAGGATCTTTAAGCAAAGTAAATAATTTATATTCTAATAAGTAATTTTAATTTTAATTGGGAATCCTGCTTTTCTTGGCAGCTTTCATAAAAACATCTATTTTATTTCTTTTTTAGATTAAACAAACAGACCAAAGAAGTTGATAATACTTAAAACATCTGCTGTATTTATTTAGATGCCTGTTTATAACTCGAAGTTGTTGAAAGTAGGAAAACTGCTAAATGTTAATAACATTAGCAACAAATACAAGATTTAAAGTGCTGCTATGGCCAACATCAAAAAGATGAAATGCAGTGACACCATTAAATTATCAAAATCACACAGAGTACCTACATATCATACGTATGACATTTAAAATTTATAAAATATTTATATTGATAATAATATTTTTAGGACTAAAACAAATGGGAAACAATCTGCCATGAAGTTAAAATCTTCCCAATCCTTTGAGAAACAACTTTCAGTCATCTAAAAAAGTTAAATCAGGTCCTCTGGGCGTTCAAAAATCAAAGAAACAAAAACAATTGTAGAAACATTTCGTCTTTCATCCAAAAGACTTCTTCAGTCTGAGGTGCTGTATTCAACTCAGTCTTATAAATAGCATCTTCTCATAGTGAATCAACCCGTTTGCTGCTGATCTAAACCCTGATGGCTGTTTACTGTTCACAGGAGGCTGAGTGATACTAGCAATCACAGCATTGTAAGAGGGGGACAATTGAACCCGGAGGCCTCCACCCCTGTTTAATGATGGACGGTTTCTTTTCACAAAGATGGCCTCCTTTACTCCTCTCTCAAACCATCGTTCCTCTCTGTCCAGGATGTGAACATCTTCATCCCTGAAAGAGTGACCGCTGGCCTGGAGATGAGTGTAGACCACAGAGTCCTGGCCTGATGATGTTGATCTTCTGTGCTGGTCCATCCTTTTGGCCAATGGCTGTTTAGTTTCCCCGATGTAAGACTGATCACCCTCCTGACACTGAACAACATACACAATATTACTCTGTTTGTGCCGGGGGACTGGATCTTTGGGATGAACCAGTCTTTGCCGTAATGTATTTTGGGGTTTAAAAGCCACTGGGACGTTATGTTTAGAAAATAAACGTCTCAGTTTCTCTGATACTCCCTCAACATATGGAATGACCACTGGTCTGGGTCTGGGTTCCTCCTTTTCACCTG
>NW_023618913.1:0-5464 GCF_014905685.2 Nematolebias whitei
TTCGGTGGAGGAGACCTGTTCAGGTCTGTCCCTACCACTTTAGGTGAGGGTGGATTAAGAGCAGGAGGTGCAACAACGTCGTTCTGAGGTGTTTGTGGGTGACCTGGACTCTGTCCACGGTCTTCTCTGAGTTCCAGACAAACTCGCCCCACGTCAGAACTTTTATTTGATGCTGCGGCCAGTTCCTCCTCACAAGCCTTCAGGCGTTCCTGTGATGTCCGACATTCACGTCGTGAACGCACAACTTCTTCCAGTAATATCTTTTTATGCACTTCGCGTTTGTGCAGATCTTTTTTAAGCACATCTGTAGCATCCCTGGCTTCAGATAGTGATGCCTCAAGTAATTGTATTTTGCTGTTCATTGAATCAACTTCTGCACGTGCATATTGCTGTAATTGAAACATCTGTTCATAATGTTTTCTTGTGAGGATCTCGTGTTCACTTTTAAATTGAAGGTAGTGACCTTCAATTTCCTGAGCAAACACTTTTTCACTGTATAATCTTAGTGCAAGGTCATCAGCTCTCCTAACAACTGCATAGAATGATTCTTTCAGCAAAATTGCAATTCTAGCCAGCTTTCCATAACTTGACATTGTAATTTCTGTAGAGGTCACACATCTTGCAACCTCCATCAGATTGTCCACTAACTCTTTTGTGTTCATGCTATCCGCCTGTTCGCCATATGGATGTAAGGATGCTGTCAGCAGTACTAATGCATTCTCCAAACAGTCCCTCATCTTATAAGGATCAAAGTCTTTTTCTACCACACCTGTCATGTTCATTCACTGTGTAGCACTTTCTCTGGATAAAACAATTGCCAGCTTCAGATATCTTACAGGTTAATATATGTATCCTAGTGTCATCGAGTCTTCACACTATTTTAAGCTTTGGGTTTACACAAAAGTACTGTTATAAGTCAACTTATTCAACTGTGGGCACCTGTCCAGGATTTACCCCAATTCATGAATATTTAAGTAAATGCTTCTTTGCAGTGTTACTTTTCATGTGCTTATTTCTTAACAGATACTAGATTACCAAGCTCTCTTAATGTATTTTACTCTAAAGCACTGAATTTTTATAAACCTGCAATTTTCTAAAAAGTCTCACAGCACATCAGTTTAAAGACACTTTTTAAACCGTTCTGTTCCAGAAATTTGCTATTTTACAGTTACTCGTAGAACCAAGTGGTGAACAGAAAAAGAAAAATTGATGATGTGTCAGGATTAATTAGTCTTTCTTCAGAAAAACTGTTATTACTCCTGTCCTCCTGTCAGTATCTTCTATTTAAAATTAAATAGGAAGACGTAATTTTTAGGTGGTAACTTAAACATAAAAGTTTCTTTTTCCTGATATATTTACTCTTATTTAGTGATCTAGCAATTAAACGTGTATTATATTTCCAGCAAACGAGTAACCTCACAGCCTACACTACATTCTGGTTTTTCGTTTTTCCAACTAGCATGCTCGCCTTATGATTATCTGTGACTGTGTCTACCAAAAAGTTCTCATTTTTTCATTTTGCACCTGCTTGAGGATTTATCAGTGAATGAAAAATGTCCTAGTAAACGCCTCTCTGGGCATAAATACTTTACTGACTTTTAATGGTAAGATAACATAACAGTATAAATCAGCTCGAGGAAGTTTAACTCAAAGTTCGTCTTACAAATAAAAAACGTTTAATTTCACTAAAATACCTAAAGATGAAGTGAAACTGTGATATGAAGTTTCCCAGGAGGGGGCAGTGTTTAGCTTTCTACCAGCAGGAGTCTATGACGACGTCCTGTGACGTTCGGTTGACATCCTGTTGTTAGCCGCTTAGCTTAAAGTTAGCTTCGGCTAAACTCGGTTAAAATCAACATTTCTGAACGGTTTTAAAGCTTAAACGTGGCGTTGTTTCAACAAGCACGACTTTTAGCATTAACAATGAGTTTTCAGGGACATGTGGCAGCTTCATTTAGTGATTTTAAGCACAGTAAAGGCTTCGGTTCAACCGAACTTTACAATCTGACATGGAGGAAGTGACGTGACACGTCACTCATCCGGTCGTTAGCTGTTAGCTTAAAATTAGCATCGCTAGCGTTGTTCAAAAACATCATTTAATGACGGATTTTAAACTCTAACGTGGCAAAATTTCAGCGAGTATGCTTCGAAGACACGAAGCATCGTATCAGAATCAACTTTAAAGCGCTTTTCAGCTTTTAAAAAGCAGATTTTATTCCCTATGAAAAACGAGTTTTCATTTCTGGTGGCCCGTGACGGTTCATAAATGGACTGTGTATTCGTGTGACAATTGAATACTCCATGTTGGCATGAAAAAATAGCAGATTGTTTGCTGTGCTGAAACGCAGCTGACGCTGCGCGCTTGGAGGAAACGCTGCATGTTTACGCTGCGATGTTTGAAGCTGAAACGCTGCATGTTTATGCTGGCGATGCTTTGAAAGCTGAAATTTGTGAGTCAACGTGTCTTTGGAAAGCTGAAATTGTACGTTTGTGGTGTGGACGAGTTTGCTGAGCTGTGGAAACGCTTTATTCTGTAAAACTGAGATCCAGACGTGACTCTGGTCCGGCTTGTTTTGATAAGTTCGAACGCGTTTGTTTTAAATGGTGGGAAAGACATTTTTAATGCCGGGGCGCCGACTCCGTGCAGCTCAGAGCTTGATTCGTGACACGTGTAACAGAAATTGGTGCATTTTGACAGTTTAAAAGGCGAAAAGTTGTTGAATTATTTCAGGCTAACAGTAACATGCTAGATGGAAAAACGGTCCGTGATTGGTTGAGTTAGCTGCTGTGTAACGCTTTCATTGGCTGAGAGAGTTCACTACACTGGTACCGCAACACCAGCTGGTAATGGGTACAATGTTCTGATAATAGGTGCTATGTGCATAAACACGTCGCACAACGGAGTCTCATCTGCTAGTTCAGATCCCCCACTGCCAGCGTCAAACCCAAGGTGAGGGCATTAAACTTCTCCAGCCAGCGTCCTCCACCTTGAATCAGCGGTGGGAGTTTCTCTGTAATCGACTCCAAATCACGTATATGGAATGGCTTATAACCTGACACCACACCTGTCGCCCCCTGTGTGCTCAGTAACGGAAGTTGAAAACCCGGACTGTCCTGCCCCTCTGCTTCCACATCCACAACAGTGTCACCACCCCAATGAATGAGAGCAGAGGTCCCCACAGGCGTACCTGGAACCTCATAATGCAATCTATCTGGAGGTCTCCTATGTCTGGTTGAAATTCTCTCCCGTGGGCGCACCACGACATCCTCTTCCTCCACCACTCCTGTCAACTTTCCCTCAATATACAAATTGGTACGTCTATCTCTGGGGTCAATCACCCGCGCTCTGTCCATCCGCACATGAGACTTACTGAGGTGAGTCCCACTTGGACCTGGAACCTCATGCCACTCGTCTACCCTCACACTATCACGTGAACCACTCTTACACCGAGCCTTCCTGGCCCCCTCTTCCTCACGGACAGAAAACTCATTACTCAAACGTTGTCGTCTCTGCGCAGACATCCTGTCACCAATCCCCCCTAAGTTATTATCCAGGGTAACACTGTCCTCAGGATCCGTCTCCTCAAATGTCAGTCTGCCTTCCTGAACCTGCAGCACCGGATAAATTCCAGCAGGTGGCGCTTTAGGCAACGTCATACCAGCAGGTGTCTCTGTCAGCACTGTCACGCTCTGTCCAGCAGGTGGTGCTGTCGGCACCGTTACCTCAGTCATATAAGGTGGTAGTTTAAACTGTTGTGGCTCCCCCAAGTTCTGTACACTCTGACACAACAAGGCTAATTGTTTATACATCTCTTGGATACTGCCACGCTTATCTAATTTCTTTTGAAGCCTCTGATGTCTAAGAAAAGAGTTGCATGTCAGTAAATCCTCATTAAGCTCCTAGATCTGTGTGTTTTGATCTTTAACTTTGTCCCAAGCCAGTTGGGTAAGTGTATGTGACGTTCCTACCTCAGCCTGGACGAGCTGATTCAAAAGGCTGTCCAATGCCCTACATTTACCTGTGTTTGCTGCATGTATGACATTAATTACAACTTTAACTCTTTTAGATTGTTCTTGCAGAGTTTCAGCAGTAGTTACAGATTTGTTAGTTATGCGCTCCATATCTGCTGACATCATTCTCACAAACATTCATTCAATTGTCTTTATTCTCAAACAGTACGGGCATCTGTTGAAAAAATCAATACAAGCCTTCAATTTAAGCAAGTAAAGCCTTGTAATTGCCTTATCCAACAGCGCCCCCTTCCGGTCAGGATATGGTAGCACCAGTCAGGCCGAGACCTCTGACAAACAACATGCCTCCCTCTCCCAAGACAGTGAAAAAAAGAAAAAAAGAGAAAAAAAGAAAAAGATGGTTTAACCTTCTCCCCCCACCTTTTAACAGAGAGAGAGAGAGAGAGAGCCAGATAAGAGATAGTTAGACAGACAGCAGTCCCCGTCAGCCACACGCTGATAAGAGGAACGCTGAGCAGAAGGAGAAAGAAGAGAAAAAGAACAAAATTCCCTCGACAGAGACGCAGCGCACGGCACACACTAAAACAATAAAACTAATCCAACTACCCTGATCCCTGATCAGTTGAAATTTGGTAAACCCTCTATTCTAAAACATTTCCCTGTAAAACTATCTAAAAAATGGAGTACAATTAGTAACGCAGTCAACACGAAACGAGGAGTACCCGCGCCTCAGCCTCACTCAAAGATGAGTGCCCCCTAATTCCGTCAAATTAAGGGTTTGCCGGCCAGCTCCGCTGTGGACAGGGAAATGCGTCTTGGTCACCACATGACCCACCGGCAGGCCGTCTCGCCTTCCTCCGGCCACAAGTAAAACTTGTGAATCTATTTAACTAAACACACACTTCTAAACTAAGCCGTGTACAAAACACCGTAATACACGCACACACCGCGCGTTTCTAAAACCACCCAGATCTGAATACAAGCAAACCGTACGTCTGAAGTTCCACAAATAAGTTTAAATTAGCTTACCAAATGCCTGTTTCAGGAGATGGTACGAACACCCACAGAGGAAGATTTTAATTTAGTTTACAGCCTAAAATGCGGAGTTTTTGAGCCGAAGCTAACATAGGTAACTCACGCTTACCTTTAATTGAAGTAGGGCCCAGAAGTTCACAATGTGGGGGTTCAGCACCGTCTCGATCCAATTCGTGGTCCCTTCAGCTGCTACGTCGTGGGTCACCAATTGTTGTGGCTTATAAGAACCACATTGGCGTTCAATTCAGCTGAAGTGGTACCTTAGTTCAAAAGATTTATTTGACAACGGATTACAAGTATTCAGAAGATCAAAAACAATTACAATTGTATGCATACAAAGGGCATTTTCAGACAGACCTGCATCAGCGCCAATCTCCAGCAAAATGTAGTGACCTCTCCTGTGACTCTGTACCTTATCCTAGATTTCTGCAGCCTCGGCTTCTGATTGGTTTAAACA
>NW_023618913.1:5564-9969 GCF_014905685.2 Nematolebias whitei
GGGATGAAGATGTTCACATCCTGGATAGAGAAGAACGATGGTTTGAGAGAGGAGTAAAGGAGGCCATCTTTGTGAAAAGACACCATCCATCGTTAAACAGGGGTGGAGGCCTACGTGTTCAATTGTCCCCCTCTTACAATGCTGTTATTGCTAGTATCACTCAGCCCTCTGTGAATAGTAAACAGCCATCAGTGTGCTAATGATCCATTGTTATGCCGATGGTCCTTCTTGACCATGTGAGCAGCTGGTTTGGGTTGTCAGCAGCAAAACTGGTTGATCCACTCTGAGAAGGTTCTGTTTATAAGACTGAGCTGAATACAGCTCCTCAGACTGAGGAAGTGTTTCGGACGAGAGACGAAACGTTTCTGCATTTTTTGTTGTGTTTTTACTTTGTTTTTTTTATAATGTTATGTAATGTTGCCCCCATCAGCTGCTTGTAGAGTCCACTTTTAATGCTTTGCAGTCTAAATGACTCCTACAGTCTCAACGGGATTAACCTGTATAAAAGGTTGAAAGCTTTTGTCAAAACGTGTAGGCAGATGAAACGATGAAGTCACATGTTCTTCTTCTTCTTCTTCTTCTTGTCTTTTTATGGCGGTTGGCAAACAGCTTAAGGTGCATTACCGCCACCTTCTGGATTGGAGTATGGACAAGATTCTAAAAAAAAACAACTAAATCCTTTCCAAATTCCCTGTTCTTCTCAAAAACCTAAAGATGCTGTTAAAACTTATATCCCCTGACGATCTTTGCAGCAATTCCTTTATCTCTAATTTAGTTGTATTTAATTCTCTTTTTAACATTTCTCTTTCGTGTGTATATTTATTGCATTCCATGAAAATGTGTTCTATTGTTTCTGTTTGTCCACAGTGATTACAACAACCTGTATCATGTTTGTTAATTATTTTCAGTGTGCTGTTTAATCCCGTGTGCCCAAATCTCATCCTCGATATTATATCTTCTTCTTTCTTTATTCTATTACCTTTCCTTGAGTCCCCAACTGTTTTCTGGATGCTATAATAATTCCTAGCACTACTTTCTCTATCCCATTGCTCTTGCCATTTATTTTTACAATATAGTTTTATTATATTCTTGACCTCACTTTTACTTATTTTAATATTTAAATCCACGTTGGTTTTTTTTGCAGCATTCTTAGCAAATTTGTCCGCCAATTCATTTCCTACAATCCCAATGTGAGCTGGAATCCATAATAATTTGACATCAGACCCATTACTTTTAATCCTGAAAATTAATTGAGTTATTTCTAATATAATATCTTGCCTTGAGTTTGATTGTGCCTCCTGAATACTTATTATTGCGCTACTTGAATCTGAGCAAATAATGACCTTTTTTCCTCCACTGTCTTCGACCCACTCTAAAGCCATACAGATTGCCACTAATTCTCCTGTATATACTGTTAGTTTATCAGGTATTCTTTTATTTTTCATAATATTTAAATCTGGTATTACAAAAGCTACACCAACTTTATTATTTATCATTTTAGATGCATCTGTATAGATTTGAATATATTGTGAATATTCCCTGTCTATGTATCTTTCCACTGTAGTACTATCTAATTCTCTCCCTCGTTTCAATAAGCTTAGGTCAGTGGTGATCTGTCTAGTGATCCATAGTGGGACAGTAGGAAGAGCAACCGCAGGACTAATTTGAAAATTATTTATTCTGACATTTTCAGTTTTATCTATGATTTTCCATCCAAAACTGTTAAATTGTTTCTTTTCTTTTTCTTGACACGGTTGAAGAGTGTTTAGTGGAGGATGAGTTTCATTATGCCCTTTAATATTGGCCCAGTAAGTTACGGCTATTTGTGTTCTTCTAAATTCTAGTGGCATTTCCCCCATCTCAACCTGCAGAGCTGAGACTGGGGTAGTTTTCATAGCTCCACAACAAAGCCTTAAAGCTTGATATTGTATTCTGTCTATTTGTTTTAGTAATGTGTTTGAAGCTGAATTATATAAAATACTCCATAGTCCAAAATTGACCTTATTAACCCAACGTATATTGTTTTTAATGCTTTCCTATCTGCACCCCATTCTTTACCTCTCAAACATCTAATTATATTTAGAACTTTTTTGCACTTTCCTACAATATTATCTATGTGTATTTTCCATGTAAGTTTTTTATCAAACCAGATGCCTAGATATTTGAATTGATCTATTCTTTCGATGTTGTCCCCATACAGTTTGAGACTGATATTAGGATTTAATTTTTTATTTGTAAAAACAACAAATTTTGATTTGGATGTTGAAAATCTGAATCCCCATTCTAATGCCCACTTTTCTACATTATTTAATGCCTCTTGTACTTTCCTTTCAATAAATTCTGTATTCTTGCTCCTTTTCCAAATAACCCCATCATCTGCATATAACGAGACGCCACAAGATTTATCTACATTCCTAAAAATATCATTAATCATTATACTAAATAATATTGGACTAATTATACTGCCTTGGGGAGTACCATTTTCCATTTGATAATTTGAACTTATTTCACCGTTTATTTTTACACTAATACTTCTTTCAGTTAAAAAATTTTGTATCCATCTAACTATTTTACCTTTTAAACCCATTTGTTTTATTTTAATCAATAACCCTTCCCTCCACAACATGTCATATGCTTTCTCCACATCCAGAAAAAACTGCAATCACACTTTCCCTATTAGCCTGGGCCCGTCTAATTTCATGTTCCAGACATACTGCTGGATCTATCGTACTTCGCCCTTTCCTAAATCCAAATTGATATACCTTTATTTTCTCCTTAGATTCTAAAAAATAATTTAGTCTGTTATTTATCATTTTCTCCATAACTTTACCTACACATGATGTTAGAGCAATTGGTCTATAACTTTCTGCTAAATTTACATCCTTCCCAGGTTTACAAATAGGGACAATAATGGCTTCTTTCCATTTGTTTGGTAGTTTTCCTTCCTCCCACACCTTATTATATAATTCTAATAATATTTCCTTACTCACATCACTAAGATTATTCAGCATGCAATAATTAATTTGATCTTTGCCCGGAGTTGATTTTTTGGAATTCTTCAATGCTTTATTTAGTTCTATTAAAGAAAATTTCACATTAATAGCATCCTCATTATCTTCATCATTATCAAGCAACTCAATATTCCTCCTTAATGTTATTTCACGTCCTCTTTTTTCATTATTATTCAGATTCTCCGTACTATGTATTTTTGCAAATACTTTAGCTAATGCTTCAGATTTACTTTTATTATCTATTATAATATTTCCATTATCCTTAATTATTGGGAAATAATAGTCTCTTGAGTTCCCAGACATTTTTTTAATAGTATTCCATACCCTATTTAATGGAGTATTTTTCCCCAGTGATTCACAGTATTTTCTCCAATAATCCCTTTTAGCATTTCTTATAATTTTCCTAACTTCTGCTTGTTTCCTTTTATAAGTTATCAGATTCTGGAAACACATATTCTTTTTCAAAGCTTTAAATGTCTTATTTCGCTGTTTAATTGCTGTTGTGCATTCTAATGTCCACCATGGTACTAACCTCTTCTTTTTGATTCCCTTACTTTTAGGTATAGAGCTTTTGGCTGTATCAATTATAGATCTACTAATTTCCAAGTTCAATTCATTTATTGGTTTATTTGTATCTATATTTTTCATATTGATCTCGCTAATCATGTTAAATTTGTTCCAGTCTGCCTTTTCAAATTTCCATCTCCCTTCAATCTCTATTTGGCCTTGCTCTGTATCTATTCCTATGTTGATAAAAATTGGGTAATGATCACTACCTACTGTGCTTTCTGTGCTTACTCTCCAACTGCTAATATCAGCTAGAGGTTGGGAAACCAACGTTAGATCAATAGCAGATTCTTTACCCCTAACAAAATCCACCCGAGTGCCTAATCCGTTATTTAATATTACTAGCTCCTTTTCTTCAATTATATCTTCTAGGATCCCGCCGTTATAATCATCTTGATTACCCCATAATGTGCTATGTGCGTTGAAGTCCCCACACCAAACTATTTTCCCTCTCCAGTGTTCTATGATTGATTCGAGTTTTGATTTTTCTAATTGTTTGCATGGATTGTAGTAATTTATGATTTTAATATTACCCTCATTTGTCCAAATTTCTATAGCAATGACTTCTAGATCCGGTGTTGTATGGATTTGGATAAATTTCAGATTTTGTTTTATGAATATAGCACAACCTCCTCCACTCCCTCTACTCCTATCTTTGCGCAGGACTGAATATCCATGAATGCTAAACTGTAATGCTGGTTTGAGCCATGTCTCTTGAATGCATATAATGTCCGGTTTTGTAGTTAAGGTATTAATGAAGCCTTTAAATTCCTGACCATTTGCTATGAGACTGCGGGCGTTCCATTGTAATATTAAAATTATGTGAT
>NW_023618913.1:10069-20434 GCF_014905685.2 Nematolebias whitei
GCAGAGAGGATTTTGGGGAATTATAACTTCTGTTTGGATAACCTCGCACGACTCTCTAAGGGTTTGGCTGTCCTCATGGAGACGCTGAAAGAGTCAGAAAGGAACTCCGCACCGACGCTGATTATCATCTGCAAGGTAAAAGGTTCTATTTTCGATCAAGCGTACCGTGGCCAAGCTGATTCCCCAAAGAGCGTGTTGTTCTGGGTCAAACAGATTAATTCCCTCACACATCTCTCTGTAAGATAAATCTCTATTTTCCATCTTAAACTCTCCTTTCTCCTAAAATCATTACAGATATTTTAGAAATATCTGAAGCAAAGTTCTCAATCACCGCCGTGTGATTGATGTCTGTTGTTCTGCTGAGAAGTGAGGACAATCGCCGTATTGTCCACTTTCTGTGAACTTGCCATTGTTATTGTTTTCATATTTTGCCAAATTAATGTAAATGTTTGATGTTAAACTTTGATTCTGCAAATAAATGACCGCATTCATTTGATGGGTCAAAGATAAATAACGTCTCTCGTTCGCATTTCTGTTAAACTCAATGCACGACATTTACACAGTCAGAAAAATGAAGAACTCGTGAAAAATGTATGAATATATCCAGCATATGTCATACTACAGGACCTATGGTAAAATCAGTAATGACAGCCACTGATATGCATCCCACACAGCTTCCATCAGTTGTTTTTTCACTATCAACAGACTGCTACATCATTGATGTAAAGACACAAGATGTAGGCAGATTAGAACATGAGCTGATATCTAGAGAACATGGTAGAGAAAAAACTGATCACTCTGACGTTCCCGGTATGTTGGCCACTCTCCCAACCACCCTCTGGTCCCAGGGTCCGGAAGATGTGGGTTTGGCTAAATGTGCACCCATCACATTTGAACTTCTTCAGAATGATCCTCTCTGGTTGTACCAATATGCTCATAAACCAGAGGCAGAACAGGGCCTGACAGACACAGTTCATGGTCTGTTAAATGCAGGAGTACTGGAACACTCATACTCAGAATGGAACACACCTATTTTACCTGTTGAAAAAGTAGGCACAGGAAAATACAGAATGGTACAGGACCTTAGGTCAATCAATGCTATCCTTAAGACACCCACCTGCCCGGTTCCAAATCCTTATGTAGCATTGACACAGTTGCAACCTCAGAAAAAATGGTTTACATGCATTGACTTAGCAAATGCTTTCTTTTGTCTTCCCCTGTCAGAGGAAGTGAGAGACATCTTCTCTTTCCCATTTAATGGTCAGCAGTACTGTTATACTCGTCTACCTCAGGGCTTTGCGCTTTCTCCTGGTCTGTTCAATCAAGTTTTGAAAGATATACTTGTCTCTCTTCCACTCCCACTTGGTACTACTTTGTTGCAGTACGTAGATGATCTCTTAATCGCATCAGAAACAGCACAGGATTGCCTTACAGCCACACAGGCTGTCCTACTTCATCTCCATGACGCAGGTTTCAAAGTCAGCAAATCCAAGCTTCAAGCAGTTCGCACTCAAGTTTCTTTTCTGGGAAGGTTAGTCTCTGCTAAGGGCACAACACTCTCTCCAGAACATAGAGCTTCCATCTTGCATCACCCAAAACCTACAACAGTACAGGACATGTTATCCTTTTTAGGACTAACAGGGTACAGCAGACATTACATACCTGACTACAGTGAATTAACCACACCCCTTCGTGACTTGGTTAAAGAACAGGGCATGAGAAAGTTAAAGTCCAACCTCACTTGGACCACTGAAGCTGAACAAGTGTTTATCACCCTGAAGCAACTCTTATCCAGAGCTGCTGACTTAGCTCTCCCTGACTACACGTTGCCCTTTCTTCTTGATGTTTCTGAAGTAAAACACACCATTAACGGAGTTTTGTTTCAGAAAAAGGGGGGTAAAAGGCAGGTTTTGATGTACACCAGTGTACTCTTGGACAGCACTGAAAAGCGCCATCCAACATGTACACAGGTAGCAGCGGGTCTGACTAGGGTTGTTTCCAAAACAGCACATATAGTGATGGGTCATCCACTACACATTTTGACATCACACAACATCGTGGCTTATGTCAACTCTAAACTTTTGACAATGACCTCTTTGAAACAAAGACGCATGAGTAACATTTTAGCCGCACCAAACTTATTATTCCTACATGAAGGGATAAACATGGCCGATGGAATGAACACAACACACACACATGACTGTGTACAGAAGGTTTATAAGGAAGAGAAAATCAGGCCTGACCTACAAACTGAACAGATACCACATTCAGACAAACTCTACACAGATGGCTGCTGCTTTAGGATGAAGGATGGATCTTTGAAGTCAGGATTTGCAGTTGTGAAACAGAATGATGACACATTTGAAGTAGTGAAGTCTGGTCAGCTAGAAGGTCAACAGTCAGCTCAGAAAGCTGAAATCCAAGCAGTAGTGGCGGCACTGAAAATGAGTAAAGGAAAAGAGATTACAGTGTTGTAGAGGAACATATATCTGTGATATATTCATAAATTAAACGGATTCATTCATTTTTCTGGACTGAATAATATCGTGCATTGAAATTAAATGTGACGTGAGACGTTAATTTTCTTTGACCATCAAATGAATGCGGTCATTTATTAACAGAATCAAAGTTTAACATCACACATTTACATTAATTTGGCAAATTGATTTCAACAACAGCTTAATTAATTAGCTCTACGTCAGAGACCATACGGCCATGGTATCTGGGTTCAAGCTCTACAACAGACATTTCTGAAAATATCTGGATTAATTACTGGCAAGATAGAAGAGTTTAAAGATGGGGAATGAAGGAGTTAAGTGGAGAGAAAATGTGTGTGAGGGAAAATGTGTCGGTATAAGAACGGCACTCTCCATTCGAACCCAGTTTCATCTCGGTACGCTTCAGTAGGAAATCGACTCGTTACCTCTCTGAAGATGAATCAGCTGGTACGGAGTTCCATTTAACGCTACCATTTCCAGCGTCTCCGTAGGATGGTTGGGAAACGTCCGGAGTAGTGCCGGTACTTCGTTGGACACACGTTCACCTCCCGGGTGGGCTCACATGAGTTGTGAGTCCGTCAGAGTTCCACTCAGATGTGGAAGATTGCATAATTCCCACAAGACTCGGAAGAACTTCGGATCATGTCTAGAACCTCCTGTTCTCTCCAGCACCTTTTCTGTTCGGTTCTGCTCTCCGAACTGAACTGCTCTCCCACCGCACTCTCGTGGTACTAGGAAGTGTCGACATTTAAAGAGTTCTGTTTCCGGTTCATTTGAGAACTTCCTGATTGGTCGATCGACCGAACAGGGGTGTGTTTTTGTGACGTAAGAGGTCACTAGAAGTCAGAAAAACAGAAAAAATGTTTTGGAACAGACAGAAAATGTTTTTGAGACAGACAAGAGAAATGTTTAGGCGAGTTGGGAGGAAACAGGTGCCAGCTTCTCTATTTACGTCTGAGAGGATTTAAAAACATGACAGTTCGTTCCAACAAACTTGTTTGCGTTTGTCTCCGACGTTTGACCGGCATCACAACTTGCTCATTTCAGACAGAAGATCAAAAAAATGAATAATTACTCTGTAACACATTCTAACTTGATTTCTACTTTGAATGAGGATTAAAAATAATTTATACTGTTTCACAGTTGATTTAAAATAAGTAGTTCACTTCAACATTTAAAAATGATTTGAATTAAACACACTTTGATTATCAAGACATTTGTAATGATAATAAAAAAGAGAGTGTTCTTTCAATTGATCAGTGCAGGACACACTTAGAAAGTCTCTTGAGTCCAGAAACACAAAATTAAGTTCATCCAATCAATGAAATACAGTTCTTGTCCCAGGAAGGCCCTCAAGGTCAGGATTTGACCTGAGGCTTAGTTCACTACAGTGTCCTGACAGCAGGGAATAAACCCATAAAACATGAAGAGCTCATTAAAGAACTAGCAGACAGCTTGATGCTCCCGAAAAAGGTTGCTATAGTGAAATGCAAAGGTCATGATGCAACACAGTCAGACACAGCAGAAGGGAACAGACAAGCTGACAGAGCAGCTAAAGTAGCAGCTGGCTATTTAGCAAGAGTACAGATAGTGACAGTTGAAGAAGAATATCAGTTGAACACCCAGTGGGATGAAACAGGGATTGCAGAGGCTCAAAGTAGAGCATCTCCTGAGGAAATGACATTGTGGAAAAACAAAGGAGGTAAGAAAGGTGAAAAGAATGGTTTGTGGACAGGACCAGATCAGAAATGGATTTTACCAATGACATTGAAATCACTGGTTTTTCGAGAAGCGCATGGTTTAGCTCATGTGGGAAGCAGACAAATGCTCAGGAATCTTCAACAATGGTGGCACCCTCATCTAAAAGACATGATAACTGAACACATCGATACCTGTAAAGTTTGTCTACAGTACAACATTCGACCAGCTGTAAAACCAGAACAAGGAACATTTCCACTCTTGTTCAGGCCAGGACAGGAGGTGATCTTAGATTACACTGACATGCTGGAACCTGTTAAAGGTTACAGATATGTGCTGATGTGTGTTGATGCCCTCACAGGGTGGCCAGAAGCCATACCTGCAAGAAGAGAAGACAGCAAAACTGTTATTAAGTTTCTGATTAACCATTACATTCCCAGACACGGATTCCCTGAAAAAAATCAGATCAGACAATGGAACTCACTTTAAAAACACAGACCTGCAGGCTGTGGAAAAAATGTTAGGCCTAAAACATGCGTTTAGGACCGTGTATCATCCTCAGTCACAAGGTAAAGTTGAAAGAATGAATCAGAACATAAAACAAAAATTAAATAAAATCTGTGGACAGACTAAATTGAATTGGGTTGACGCATTACCAATCGCACTAATGACAGTAAGAACTTCTGTTAATAATGAAACTGGCTTTTCTCCCTATGAGTTAACCACAGGTCGACCTTTTCCTGGACCACATGCGTGCTCACTGACCAGTGAGGAGGATCGTAAGATGGACCATAAGGTATACTTTCAAGAGTTAAAAGCATTGGTGTCTAACTTTACTCAGCAGGTACACAACAAGCGGAGTCCGACTGAGGAACTAAAAGAACCAGCCCTCCCCACTGCGGAGTGGGTATTGCTGAGGGTTATTAAAAGGAAGTGGCAGGAGCCCCGGTGGACGGGCCCCTTTCAGGTGACGGAGCGAACATCTCATGCAGTCCGCCTGAGAGGAAAGGGGGACACCTGGTACCATTGGAGTCAGTGTGCCCTAGTTCGAGAACCAGGAAGGAGTTAAGGATCTGTGCCAAGGAATCGAAAACTGGACTCTCACGTCTTGGTAGACCAAAGCAGCCGAGTATAGTTGCGTGCCGGCCTGGAAGGACTTTGTTGAAGGGGGCCACTCGGTGCTGGAATATTCACACATAGTACAGACACTTAAAATCGACAGAAACACCACATAATTAGAGTCTCACACTTCACGAAGAAAACTCAGAGACATAGGAGGATTCAATATCTCTGAGCACCCCAGGGGAATGCCCCCGAGTATGTGTGAGCTGTGTGAAATATTGTATTTGTGTGTACTAACCCCATTTTACGTTCTATCTTCCATTTTACGCATTTTACTTTTCAGTTTAAACTTAGTAGAATTTAGTTGTAGTATACCCATTTAGCAGGGTAAATATAGTCTTTTTATTACAGCTACATTTAAAACTATGTAATCAATATAATCCTGAAAACTGTTTATCCTAATTTTATGTTATTTTTATGTTAAGAGCTAAATAATAATTTTGTGTTTTTCTTTGTGTTCAAGGGAGACGACTGCCTTGCTGCTGAACGAGGAATTGTCTTCTCTTAGTTGGTAACCTGTTTTGCTACAATGTGGTGGCCAGACATAAAGGTAGTGGTAGGAGTAGGGGTGACCACTATGACGGGGGTAGGATTAATTTTTGTCCTAGAGTATGCTTGTGGTATTCCTGGTAGGACAGATTGTAATGTTGACAGACAAAGGAGGGACTATGGTGTGGACCCAGGATAGAACATCCTCACATTGCAGTGTATTGCGAACCAGACTACCACCTTCACTTTTGACTTATGTGAAGTGCTTGACTGTGCTGGTGACAATTCCTCGGTCAGACACGCAGTGGTTTATATTTGCCCATGTCTGTCCACATCTCCCCAATGTTTTCCGCCTAACTGTATAATGTGGCAAGTTCTCGTTTGTGCCGGCCATACAGGCGGATGCGTCTGGAATAAACTTCTGTACCCTGAACCGTCCTGGGTGCAGTTTTGGACCAGCCACTTCGCAATACAAAGAGACTTTTCAATCTCTCAGAATCCCATATCATTTTCTATTAAAAAGGTATCCTCCTTTACCACAACTGAGCATCGGCATCCATTTGACTTTTACATGCTGAAAATAGTAGCTGATTTGAATCCGAAAAAAGTAGGTATGCTACGCGTTAACTTAATAACGAAGGTCAGTTCTTCATCGCTTGATTTTCTTCCTCCCGTTGTGCCACAGCAGACTCCACACGTAATTGCAGTAGATTACACAAAACTGGCTCCCGCTGAGGTTATTTCCAGGTCTACCGGCTACAGTGAGACCAATATATGGTTGGAATGGTTATCGGAGGCTGCAAGACAAGCCTCTTTGTCAGAATGCATAGCATGTGCGACTGCACGTCCTGTGTTGTACACTGAACCTGCACCCTTGTTCCCAGAGGATATTTGGGGTTTTGAATGCATGTTAAACTTGACTACAATGCAGGAAAATGTCGATTGTACTACTCTTAGTGAAGTATTCCCATTGGCTGGGAATCTAACTAAGGCAGGTCCTTTTCTAGCAGATAAACAATCTGACTATTTTTGTTTCAATTTTACCTCCTCTAATGCTAAAGTGAATGTTGGAATGATTGACCCAACTTGGTGCAATCGCACTATGGAGGCCACCACAAAGAGAGGCCAAAGAAAGGTGATTGGTCCTTTGGTAAGATCAGGCTTGTATTACTTTTGTGGTGAGATCAGGCTTGTATTACTTTTGTGGTGAACGAAGGCTGCTAACTCATATTGTGGACAACACTATTGGACTTTGTGCCATGGTAAGATTGGCTGCCCCTCTAACCTTAATAGGCCCTAGGTTGGAGATTTTAAACAGCACGGATGTCAGGTCTAGAAAGAAGAGATCTACAAACTTGGATCCCACTGTAGGCTCACCTACTTATATAGACGCCATAGGTGTTCCTCGTGGAGTACCCAATGAATACAAACTGGTGGATCAGATTGCTGCAGGATTTGAACATTTGCCCATCATCTCCAATCTTTTCCCTGTTCTCCCACATAAGAATGTAGACAGGATTAACTATGTGCACTATAATGTCATGTGCTTGTCCAATCTCACCAGAGATGCTGTTGAAGGTCTGGCAGAACAACTTGCGCCCACCTCGTTGATGGCAGTGCAGAACAGAATGGCTCTTGATATGCTGTTGGCAGAAAAAGGAGGCGTTTGTAATATGTTTGGTGATCTTTGCTGCAGTTTCATCCCCAACAATACCGCCCCTGATGGGAAAGTGACCAGAGCTTTAGAAGGTTTAAGAACTCTGTCTGATGAAATGAAGTCTCACTCTGGCATTGATAACCCCTTTGATGACTGGCTGCTGAGAATTTTTGGTCCCTGGAAACAGATGATTGTATCTATGCTTATGTCTCTTGCTGTGTTTTCAGCTATTCTGATTACTTGTAGTTGCTGTTGCATCCCTTGCCTGAGGTCACTGACAGTGCGCCTTATCACATCCACTTTAGAGAAGAGAGACCCAGAAATCACCCGTCAACTCCTCATGCGGAGAAGGTATGGCCTTGAGGACTTTGAGGTGGTTCCTCGCCGCCGCAGATAGATTGCTGATTTTATTTTAAAGGTTTGGACCTCTGGTTAAGAGGTCCAAATGGGGAATTGTTGTAAAATAAAATCTGTTTCTGCTTATACTCATTTCTAAAGCTTAAAGTGTGACTAGTATACTTCCTGTTTCTTTTTTGTGACAGCACCCACCCAACCAAACTTTGTACAATACACGTTGAGCAAGGGAACATTCTAGAAGCTTGACCGTGTATCAGTAGATACTGGGCACCGCCCTAGTTAGACTATATAGCTGAGCAGCGCTTCCTCCTTCAGCAGACAACGCAGAGCGAGGGCTGACTTCAGACCACCTTTACAGGTTGTATTGTTTTTCTCCATTGAATGCGCATTCAATGCTCATGATTTTATTTAAAATCACATTTAACTAACCCACTGTTTCATTTTGTGAACTGTGACTATATAATCATCAATATATTATATCAAAACAGCGTCAAACTTGAAAGTGCGTCTGTCATGTTTTCAGCGTGTGTCCTACCTCATTTCGCAGGGAAATCAATAAAACGAGCTTGGGCGGACGAAACTCAAAACTGTGTGTTGTCGCTCAACACTTTCCATTCATTTTTTTAAACATCGACCAAACCTGATTAATATTTATTTTATATCCTATTGTTGAACAGTAGTCCCTCCATGATTTCTTTTTTGCCTCCTTGATAATCCTACGAGCTATTGCTCTTTTCTTTTTGAAATCTATAAGGTTACCGCTATTCATATTTTGCCGTAATGTTTTTAGAGCTTTATTTCTCTCTTTAATTGCTTTACTGCATTCTTCCATCCACCAAGGTACAATTTTACCCTACTTTCATAACTACTTTAGGAATACTAGAGTTTGCTGCATCTAAAATGTGGTCTGTTACCTTGACATTGCATTCTTCTACATTTCCTGTAAGATTTACTAAATGGTTGAACTTCTCACAATTTATCTTAAACTTGTCCCAATCAGCTTTCTTAAAGCACTATCTAGTTTCAGATAATTCGTTTTGATTTTTCAAATTGTCATTTAACATTGTACTTATCGTAAAGTGATCGCTTCCCAGAGTTGAGTCTCCGTTCACATCCCATTCACATGATTTAACTAGAGAATCTGATACTATTGTTAAATCTATACAGGAAACTGTTCCATTATTGATATTAACTCTTGTTCCTTGACCATCATTCAAACATATCATTGATCTATCATCCATCCATTCTTCTAATATATTGCCATTATAATCTGTTGTGCTACTACCCCACAGGCTATTGTATGCGTTAAAGTCTCCATACCATATTTCTTTCCTGAGTATATTTCCAGTTAATTCTTTAAACATATCCTTTTCTATTGTTTTACATGGGTTGTAATAATTTACTACTCTAAGATGACCAATACTTTTTAGATTGTATATTTCTATAATCACACATTCATATTCTGAGTTGCTGGCAATTTCCTTATATGCTATTCCTTTTTTAATAAAAGTAGCACACCCTCCTCCTCTATTCCCGACAGTTCTGCCTTTCCTTACTGAATCGTAGCCCTGAATTTTAAATTCTAAAATGGGTTTTAACCATGTTTCCTGTATACATATGTCTGGAGCTACTTTTAATTCATATATCATTTTTTTAAGTTCTTGTCCATTAGCAATAATACTCCTAGCATTCCATTGTAGAATATGAAAGACCATCCTATTCCTTTCCTTGGCTGTTTCCTGATGATTCAACTGAATTTAACAGAGAATGAATCTGATCTGCTTGTAATTCTTTCATGTCCAAAAATTTTCCTGCTGCTGCTACTACTGTCTTTATTTGATCACTTTTCTTTTTCATTTTGATAGTTACATTGATAATATGACATATGAATGCCACAAACTTTTCTTTTTCTACAATCATTGATTTGTCATCTACTGTATATTTGTGAGAGCAAACATTGTGTTGTTCTATTGGTTGTAATGGTGATGTGCTCTGTTGGTTATTAGCACTTTGTTCCGAGTATCTCTGATCTATTTCAACATTTCTCATGTCTTTCGTTTCTACTTTTCTTACCCTCTTCAATGCTTCTGCGTATGTTATTTTTTTGGTTGTTTTAATTTGTTGTGCTTCTCTTGCTTCTCTCTGAACTATACATCCCCCATATGCAGCACTGTGCTCTCCTCCACAATTACAGCATTTAATCTTCGAATCTTTTTCACATTTACCATACTCATGTGGACCTCCACATCTTGCACATCTTATTTTTCCTTTACATTCTTTTGCAACATGCCCCATTCTTTGGCATATATAGCACCTTATTGGATTGGGAATGTATTCTCTTACCCTGAAATTTACATAACCCAGCTGCACACATTCCGGTACCGAGTTTTCAAACTGTAGAATAATCGACAGTTTTTTTGATGATTCCATCTTTCTTGGTTTTAATCCTTTTTGCGCCTGTTACTTTTCCTCCTTTGATTTCTTGTTTAATGTCCTTTACAGTCATTTCTACTGGAACTCTTGAAATCACCCCTTTTAGTTTAA
>NW_023618914.1:0-5727 GCF_014905685.2 Nematolebias whitei
CTGTTTTGCAAGAATATCTGCACCTTCATTGCCTTCCACTCCCACATATGCTGGGATCCAAACGAAATCTACTGATATTTCTCTCAAGTGAAGTTTATATAGAATGTGGTAAATTCTGTCAATTATGTCTTGTCTTTCTGATTTGCTTGATTTGATGCTTAATAAGGCTGCCATACTATCAGATGCAATTACATATTTTTGATCATTATATTTTTCAATCCATTCTAATCCCATGATTATTGCTAATAATTCTGCTGTATAGACTATTGTGGTTTGGGATGTATACTGCTGCTCCTGTTAGTCCTGATTCTGGATCTTTTGATCCATTTGTAAATACTATAAGTTTATCCATATATTTTTTATGAAAAAATTGATGCACTAAGAAGTTTTCTGACATATTTTTCCCTTTATTTTTTATTAGTTTATGCAACGATAAATCGACAGAAGGATAAATATATAACCAGTGAGGAATACACGAGTGATTAACTGTTGGACTCAAGTCTATTTCATGTAACCCTGCATATTGAGCTTTTATATTACCTATCCAGCCAAAACTATAAATATTTGTTTTTTGATGTCCCCAACATTCTTGCAATATACTATTTACTGGGTGCGTTTGGTCATGTCCTTTAATATTAATCCAGTACACTAACATTTGTTTTAATCTTCTTATTCGTAAAGGCATTTCCCCCATTTCAACTTGAAGAGCTGAGACTGGTGATGTTCTAAATGCTCCACTGCATATTCTAAGTGCTTTTGATTGTTCTATATCCAGAAGCTTCAGATTAGTTTCTGCTGCTGCCAAACAGCTGATGCTGCCATAGTCCATTGTGGATCTCATAAGTGATTGATATATATTTACTAATGCTTTTCTACTTGCTCCCCATTCCCTTCCTGTTAAACAACGCAATATATTATTGACATTTTTACATTTTATTTTTATTTTTTCTATATGTTGTTTCCATGTAAGTTTTTCATCGAATATCATGCCTAAAAATTTTATATCTTTAACCTGTTCAAGATTTTGACCATATAATTTTAAGGAGATAGATTTATGTTTTTTAGAAAAGCAGATAACCTGAGATTTTGTTGTTGAAAGTTTAAAACCCCATTTATTGGACCATATTTCAACTTCATTGATTGCCTTTTGCATTTTATTCTTAATATATTCTAGATTATGACCACGAATCCATAAAGCTCCATCATCCGCAAATAAAGATTTACCAATTCCAGAATCTACTTTTTCAAATATATCGTTGATCATTATCAAGAATAATACTGGGCTACAAACACTACCTTGAGGAGTACCATTCTCCACACTACATTTATTCGAAAATTCCTTTCCCACTCGCACTTCTATTGTTCTTTGAAATAAAAAATTATTTTTATAATTAAATAGCTTTCCTTTTACCCCAAGTCTTTCCAGTTTTATTAATAAACCTTCTTTCCAAACAGTATCATAAGCTTTTTCAATATCAAAAAAGACTGCAATAACTGATTCTTTATTAGCTTGTGCTTTCCTTATCTCAGATTCGAGGCATAACACAGAATCCATTGTATTTCTCCCTTTCCTAAATCCACTTTGATTTGGTGTTAAAAGTTGATTAAGTTCTAAATAACAATATAGCCTTTCAGTTATTATTTTTTGCATTGTTTTCCCCAATTGTGAGTTTAAAGCAATTGGTCTATAGTTTGAAGGATTTGAAGGATCTTTACCAGGTTTTAATATTGGTATTATGATTGAATTTTTCCATGTAGCTGGTATTTTACCACTGTCCCAAATTAAATTAAATAAGGTTAATATTGCTTTAGTAGACTTATCACCCATATGTTTTAACATATCATAACAAATATTATCTTTTCCAGGGGATGATTGTTTTGTACTACTAAGAGCTCTTTTAAATTCAAATAAAGTTATAGGTAGGTCCATCTTCCCTTCATTGACTGGTTTTCTGTTGACTATATTTGGATGGTTTTTTAATATATTGTCCCTCAACTCCCTAACATTCTCTGAAATATTATCAGAACTATGTATTTTAACCAGTGTTTTAACTAATAATTCTGCTTTATCTAAATTGTTTATTGCAACAGTGTTTTCTTGTTTGATTATTGGGATTTCATATTTTTTAGTTATCCCATTTATCCTCCTTATCATCCCCCACACATCTGATAATTTTGTTTCTCTCCCTATGGTAGAGCAGTATTTTTGCCAGTATTCTCTCTTTGCCTTTCTTATTGTTCTCCTAACGATTGCTTGTTTCCTTTTATAACATATTAACTTTTCAACCGTATGCTGAACTTTAAGTTGTTTAAATCCTTTATTCCTTTCTTTAATAGCTTTTTTGCAATCCTCATTCCACCATGGAACATTCCTTTTAATTCTACTTCCTGTACTTTTAGGTATTGTTTTATTTGCAGTCTGTATAATTAATGATGTTAATTTTCCATTAAATTCTTCAACATCTTTAATACTTTCTTTAATAATTTCTCCACATTTTGCTTCTATCTGATCTTGAAAATGTATCCAGTTTGCTTTACTAAATTGCCACCTAGGTACTTGAAATGGTTTTCTTTTAAGAACATCCATTCCTATTTTAATGATTATTGGATAATGGTCACTGCCAAATGTTGTTTTGTTTATTACTTCCCACTGTGTAATTCCTGCAATGTTATTTGAGGTAAATGTTCAATCTATTGCTGTTTCTGTGTTCTTTGTGATATTATATCTTGTCCCTGTTCCATTATTTATGCACACCAGTCTGTTATCTTCAATGAATTCCTCTATGTTTCTACCATTTATGTCTGTGTGATCACTTCCCCAAAGATTACTGTGAGCATTGAAATCTCCACACCATACAATTTTCCCCTGCTCCTGTCCTCGTACTATATTCAATGTTTCAGTTTTTAATTCTTTACACGGATTATAATAATTAATAATGATTATTTTGTCCTTACCTGTCCATATTTTAATAGTAATGTATTCATGATCTTTCCCTATATTGATTATACTGTAACCTATATTATTTTGTACAAACGTCATTATTCCTCCACCCCTTCCACTATCTCTATCTCTCCTGATTGCAGTGTATCCATGTAGAACATAATCTAATTCTGGTTTTAACCAGGTTTCTTGAATACAGATAATATGAGGTTTATCTTGTAGTTGTGATATGTAATGTTTAAAATCTTGTCCATTTGATATAAGACTTCTTGCGTTCCATTGAAATATTTTCATGATCATGTAGAAGTACCACCTTCTGACTGCACTGGTGTTACTCCTTTACCTATCATATTTTCTACTGCTTCCCAACCAAGGTCTTTCACATCTAGATATTTTTCTGCAGCCCTCACTATAATTTTAATCTTTCAGTTTTCTTTACTGTCTGAGCTGAACAATTAATCACTTCTACCATAAACAGCACAAAATGTTTTTGTTCACTATCATTGAATCATTAGCTATTTTAGAGCATCCATCACAAGCCTTTGGTTTTATGTTTGGTGTTACAGTTGGTTTTGGTCTCTCTGCTTGATTTGGGATTTTTTTCACGGCTTCAGCGTAAGTAATCCCTTGAGCTAGTTTAACTTTTTGGATCTCCTCTGCTCTTTTACTAACTTGACATCCACGGTAAGCAGCAGTGTGTTCTCCCCCACAGTTACAACATTTAATTTTTGCTTCTTTTTCACATTTCCCATATTCATGTTCACCCGCACATCTTCCACATCGTTGTTTTCCTTTATAGATCGCTGCTACGTGTGCATATTTATCTGCCAACTCGTTTCCTTTTATTCCTATATGGTATCCATATAAATGTAATTAATAAACCCATCGCTTGAATTCTATAAATTAATAATTGAATTTCTAATAAAAGGTCAGGTCTGCTGTCTGAATGATTATTTTTCAATGAGTATAATGAAGAACTTGAATCAGAACGTATTATACTCCATAATGGACGAACTTCCTCAATCCATCCCAGAGCTAAAATGATTCCTAGCATCTCTCCTGCGTAGACCGAGACTCCATCAGTAATTCTTTTACCTGTTTTGAAACTGAATTCTGGAACAATGAATGAAACCCTGCTACTGTTATTTGAGTTTTTTGATGCATCTGTATAAATTTTGACATATCCATAATACTTACTATCTAAATATGCTTGTATTGAATGAGAATCTGAAATGTTTTCTTTTTTACGATTTTCCAACAAAGTGAGATCAACATCACTGTTAGTTAAAAGAGATGGGTGAACTGGAGACTGAGGAACAGTCGTCTTCTTTTTCCTTCTTCTTCTTTTAGTTTATTGGCAGATTGCAAACAACGTTCAGGTGCATACCGCCACCTACTGAGCAAGAGTGTGTAACTCATGGCCTCCTTTCCCTAAATTCTATTTTTAATATTTATGTTATGCAAATATATAAACAACTCTTTTCTAACATTACTTATTTTATCCTTCTCCCCTTCTGTTCCTAATATTCCTCCTAAACTCCATACTCTCCCTGCCTCTTTTGACTTTTTCTTTCAATCTTTCCCTTTCTTCTGTGTATTTATTGCACTCCATCAGAACATGTTCCACACTTACTGTTTCCCCACATTCCTCACATCTACTGTTATTCCTTTTCCCCATAATATACATTGTATCATTTAGAAGTGTATGTCCAACCCTCATTCTCATTATTATCACCTCTTCTCTTCTACTTCTTTCTTTATAATTATTTATCTTAACTGCTTTTTGAATTTTATATAATCTTCTTCCTTTCTTGTCCTCATTCCATGTTTTCTGCCATTTCTCTATTGCTTTTTCTTTAATTAATGATCTACCCTCTCCTTTCCCTAATGGAATATTTACTGTTATTTCACCTTTTAATGCTTTTTTTGCGAGTTTATCTGCTCTTTCATTTCCTTCCACCCCCTCGTGTGCTGGCACCCAACAAAAATGAACATCTATGCCTCCCCTGTGTAACCTGAATAATGTAAGCTGTATTTCTAGCAGTAGATCTTTCCTGTTGTTTCCTTTTGACTGTGTATTATGAAATTAGTTTAACAGGGGTCGTGAACGGTCGGCACCTGATGATTCACATGAGAGGAAAAAATGAAACACAAGTAGACTGTTACTGCTAGAATAATAGTGTCATTTATTAATCTGCCACAGAAAACAGCCAAGCAAACATGTACACTTGTACACTCTTTATACACACAAATTGATATGAGAGCCTCTCACCGTGACACGTGGTCGGGAAGCCTTCGACCCGGGTAAAACAGGGATCACACCAACAGCTGGGCACTCACGCGTTAGTCCACAGCAGACTTCAGAGTTCCCTTGCCTGTCACACCTCCTATATACCTCTCCCTGACCGGATCGCGTGAGAGCAGTGAAAAACAAGTTTGATGGTTGTCAGGAGGACAGATCTAATTAAAACATGTTTTCCATCATCAAAGCAGTCTGTGCAACAGAGCGATGGCTCATAAAAACATGTCCTTCCAGTAAGGAGCGCCGTGACTGCAAAGCGGGACAAAGCTTCTACGGTCAAAAGCACTCCTAATGCTTATTAAAGCATTCCTAGAGAGGATACACTGCACCCCTCCGTCCCTCTGCTAACCATCAAAGAGTGTCTAAATATTATAAGTAACACACACACAAAGTATATGTTTGAATAGGCATAAAGGCGACTTAACACCTTATAAAACATATTTTTATATCATTCCACCCTTTGCCTTTATGGCATGTAAAACAT
>NW_023618914.1:5737-13761 GCF_014905685.2 Nematolebias whitei
CCTTTGCCTTTATGGCATGTAAAACATAATACAACTCTTTAATTTTGCAAATCACTCTCCTGAAATTGAAATTGTTCTGGGAATAACCTCATTACTTTATCCTAAATAAACTCACTCACACAGTTAAGAAAATCCAGACGAGTTTCAAACCCCTGGAACGTTTGATTTATTACATTCCCACTGACACGATCATTGTAAATCAAAACACCTGGTAGGTGTTCAGATTATAGTTTTTTCCCTACCAAACCATGTACCAAGCTGTATTATAAATTTCCTGATTAATTCTTTTTTAAACCCTCCTAATATAAAAACAAGTTCCCAAAATACACAAAGTTAATACAGAGATACATAGATCAAACTAGTTATTCTTCTTTTCACTAAACAAGCAAAAGAGATACTGCATATATTTTGCGCCGTAGATAATATTCCTGCGAATATATCCCACCAATGGTGAGCCGACGCCTACACTATTAGTTTTAGCCACATGTAAAAACCTCTCTTTGAGCCATGCAGGTGGACACTGTTAGATCAGACACGTTTATGACTTATGAAATTCTATCATTCGTTTCAGCTCTGTAGACCCATTTCAATGCGCATTTTGAACCGGTCTAGGGAGACTCGCCAGGGTACGTGCCATTGTACCTCTGTTGAACTATAATTAGTTAATTGATAAGTCTGGTTGTTCCAAGTCCACAGATGTACACCATACCCACATCCAGAGAAAGGCACCTCAGGTAATTGAGGATGACTTTTTATTGTTGCTATCAAACTAGTTCTCTAGCCTAGTTCATGAGTCCAATCACACAATACCTTGTCTCTGGTTAAACATGGGTTAACATGACCTAATTTCAGCATACATATCACTCCTTTATCAGCTGTCTCACATAATTGCATGTCATATGTGAGATTTGTCTGTGGCTCAAACCACTCACCCTGTATTTTTTTTTTTTAAACCAGTGTCCTTGTACAGTTATTAAAGGCAAAATGTGATATTTGCATAACTGTGGTTGACTTATTAACATGGTATTGAACCCAATGCCCCTCACAAATGTTATCATTGCATTTTGTCAATTCAGGTTTTACAACTACCCAATATGTACTAGAAATGTTTCACAGCTTCCTCCACTCGTGGTGATTCGATGTGGTCACCACCCTCTGGCAGCGCTCCTTCTGCAGCTGTGCATGGAAAAATTGCAAGGTACACAGGAAAACAAGTTCAAAGCTTCAATTATGTTGGAGAGCACTTCTTCTGTGCTCCCCCACATCTTCAGCTGCCAGTTTATTTATTTTATCAGTATTTTGACCGTTTCTTCTTGAGTCATGACAACTGATGGTATCCAGACTCCAACTTGGGTAACTGCCAACGAAGCACGTCTCCTCCTTCTCCTTAATTGGCAGTAAAATCAAACTTCGTTCTCTTTTTTTTTCTTTCATCTGGTTTAGCATGTACCGTTCTTATACAATGTTACACAGTGGGGTTTCCACACAATTCTAATCTGACATCCTTTAGGTACCACTGGGACTGTGGCGGTTCTGGGGTGGGGCCAACAAGGGCCAGTGCCCCTGTAACACGGAGCCTGGCCCTACCTGTGGCCCGCCCTCCGAGCAAGAAGCGGAACCAATTCTCATGGCACAACATTCTAGTCAGACCTTTTAGTGCATTGCACCACTGCGAACGGCAGATATCCATTTAAAAAGAAGAGCGGGAAGTAAGTTACCGACCGTCATCCACGATTACCACTACGAACAATACAAGGTAACAATTCTTGTCAAGAAATGATGTTGGCTATGAATTATAATAGCAGCCTATCAGACCAGGCGTTTATGTTGCATGCTTCTAGCTAACGCTAGTTAACGTACCACAACACACAACCAAGCTAACTTATGTTAAAAAATATTCATAGTTGCTGAAGTGTTGTATTTTCCTCTCCATGCATGTTTGCCTATAGTTCAAAATGAAGAGAAAGAAGGACATTACATCTTATTTCTGCACAAGAAAGACAAATAACAGTGAGGCAGACATTGAGACAGAGACAGATGATGGAGGTGTTGAGAGAGCTGAAGAAAAGCAAGTTGAGAGCCCCACAGAGCCAGAGGACTTGGAAGACACTGGTTTTCAACGAGAGGGCACAGGGACAGAAAGAGAGACAGATGAAGATCCTGAAATTGAGACAGCTGAGACTGAGATACAAGCAGCATGTGAGACACAGACAGAGAATATTTGTGTATCCACAAGCACTGGACCATCAGGTTTGTGATGTATGTGTGTGTGTGCGTGTGTGTGTGCGCGCTTTGCAGTTTATATGCAGTGTCCATGCAGATTATATGTTAATTTACATTTATTCTGTTTGGCTTTCTCCACAGACATCAGCAAATGTAAAGAAGATCCAGCGATGCAGCCAGACCTAAAGTTGTTTCCAAGAACCTTGATGGGGGACAGAAGGAGGAGCTTCAAAGCAGCTTGGTATCACATTCACCCCTGGCTTGAATATTCACAACACTTGGACTCTGCGTATTGTTACGCTTGCAGACATTTTAGCCCTCCCAACAGCCCAGACACTTTGTTTGATTCCCCAGTTGGTTTTAAAAACTGGAAGAATGCATCTTACAAAGAGGCGGGGTTTGCATTGCATGCGAGGTCTGAGCGCCATAAACAAGCCATGGTTACATGGAGGGACTATCAGAAAGCTGCAGCAGCTAATGCAACACTGGTCAATGTCTTAAACAAGGAGCACAACAGACAGGTTAAAGAAAATCGTGAATATATAAAAACAATAGGGGAAGTGCTTTTACTTACTGCCACTCAAAATTTAGCTCAAAGAGGGCATAATGAGTCTGCAGACTCAGACAATAAAGGGAACTTCAAGGCAATTTTGGAAACAATTGCTAACCACGACAAAGCTATTAAAAAACGGTTGACTTCCATTCATAATGCAAAGTATACAAGGAAAATCATTCAGAATGAGGTTCTGGATTGTTTAGCAGACATGGTTCGAACTGAAATTACAGAAGAAGTGAAAAACAGTGAGGTTTTCAGCATCATAGCAGACGAAACAAAAGATGTAAAGAAAAAGGAACAGATCTCTCTTGTACTAAGGTACTACTACAATGGAGCTATCCAGGAAAGTTTTCTACATTTTGAGTCTGCAGAGAAGCTTGATGCAGCAGGGCTTAGTGAGAAAATAATCCACATACTGGAAAAACATTGTCTGGAGTACAAAACAAATCTTGTAGGCCAAGCTTATGATGGTGCCTCTGTTATGAGCGGTAAGCATTCTGGGGTACATGTGAGGATCAAAGAGGATGCAAAATACGCTTTTTACATCCATTGCACTGCCCACTGTCTAAATCTAGTTTTAGTAGATACAGTCAAAGCTGTCCCAGAGGTAGAGGAGCTTTTCTACTTACTAGAAAAACTGTATGTGTTCACATCTGGATCAGCTGTCCATCCTAAATGGCTAGCTATACAAAGAGAGATGTATGAAGGTGCACCAAGAGAGCTCCAGCGTTTAAGTGACACTCGTTGGGCATGTCGATTTATAGCTCTGCGTAACATCATGGATAGACTGCCTGCCCTTAAGCGACTACTGCAAGAAATTGCCCGAGAACATAATGGTGAAAGATCTGTTCAGGCAAGAGGTCTGCTGGCACAGATAAATCTTGAATTTATAGTGCATCTTGTTACACTCCGTAAAGTGTTTGGAGAAACAAAACTTCTGTCTGATATGCTACAGTCTTCAACACTTGACATTTCAAAAGCTGTGGATTTAGTTGAAGCTTTAGTTCAGACATTGAGAGATTTCAGGCAGGAGTCATTTTTTGATCATGTGTGGGATGAAGTGTTGAATATTTTTGGGCAGTGTGATTCAACACCACCAGCTGCAAAACGCCAAAAAACACTAAGCTCTAAACTCAGCGAGCACTGTGTACTGACCACTGTTGGGCAGAGAGAGTCAGAACAAGATAAAGACAGGTTTCGTACAAACTTTTTCTACCCTGTCATTGATCTAATGCTCAGTGAGCTTGAAAGACGATTTTCTAGGAGAAACTGTGATATGATGAACAGCATCCATGCTCTAAATCCCCAAAAAGATGCATTCCTGAAAGAGACTGCTCTGTTTTCATTTGCTCAGTTATATGATTCAAGTATTGATGACCTGGGGCATGAACTACATCAGTTCAGAAGGATTTTAGACAGAAAAATCCAGACTGGGATGCAGAGACCCACTAGTACAGTAGAGCTAGTACAGTTCATCGAGCCATATAAAGAAGTGTTTTTAGAGCTCTACAGACTCTGTAAAATAGCAGTTGCGATCCCAGTGAGTACTGCATCTTGTGAACGGAGTTTTTCTACCTTAAAGCTTGTGAAAACATACCTCAGATCCACCATGAACGATGAGAGACTAAGCAATCTGGGTGTACTGAGCAATGAGTCGAGGAGGGCAAAGGCATTGAATCTTGACTCATTTGTTGATTGGTTTGCCAGAAATCATCAAAATCGCAGAATACAGTTGCTGTGATAGTAGGGCAAATTTGGACTGAGAAACTGAACCAAGACTTCACTTAACAGTTATTTTCATTATCATTTTATTTGCTTATTAATATATTTTCTTCAGTCAATACAAATACTGTCTGGAAAATGTTTTATATTTTTCTCATTTGATTTTTTTTAACCATTTTCTTTGGTTGCAATGGTTAATCACTGCTTTAAAAAAACAAAAGAGTCAAGTAAGATTTCGAATCTGTCTTTTTCTCTGAGATGAACGTGCCCCTCTGACAAAACCTCTGGCCCCAGCTAGGCCCCACCAGTACAACTGGTCTAGAACCGCCACTGCACTGGGATGGTTTCCATGCTGTAGCATGCCCGATGTAGTGAACTAAGCCTCAGGTCAAAATGTGGCCCTGAGGGCCTTCCCGGGACAAGAACTGTTATTTCATTGATTTGAGTCCAGAAACACAAAATTAAGTTCATCCAGAGACTTTCTAAGTGTCCTGCACTGATCAATTGAAAGAACACTCTCTTTTTTATTATCATTACTATTTTACAAATGTCTTGATAATCAAAAGTGTGTTTAATTCAAATCATTTTTAAATGTTGAAGTGAACTACTTATTTTAAATCAATTGTGAAACAGTATTAATGATTTTTAATCCTCATTCAAAGTAGAAATCTAGTTAATGTCTGTTACAGAGTAATTATTCATTTTCTTGATCTTCTGTCTGAAATGAGCAGGTTGTGATGTCGGTCAAAAGTCGGAGACAAACGCAAACAAGTTTGTTGGAACGAACTGTCATTTTTTAAAATCCTCTCAGACGTAAATAGAGAAGCTGGCACCTGTTTCCTCCCATCTCGCCTAAACATTTCTCTGTCTGTTTCAAAAACATTTTTCTGTCTGTTCCAAAACATTTTTCTGTTTTTCTGACTTCTAGTGACCTCTTACGTCACTAAAACCACACCCCTGATTGGCTCTTTCAGCCAATCAGGACTTCCCAAATGAACCGGAAACAGAACTCTTTAAATGTCGACACTTCCTAGTTCCAAGCAGGAGCAGTTCAGTTCGGAGAGCAGAACCGAACAGAAAAGTTGCTGGAGAGAACAGGAAGTTCCAGACATGATCCGAAGTTCTTCCGAGTCTCGTGGGGATTATGGAATCTTCCACATCTGAGTGGAACCTCTGACGGACTCACAGCTTATGTGAGTCCACTGTTGATCTGCGTCTTCGCTCCGCCCGAGTTCGTTGTTATGGCTTGTTGTACAGGATCGAGGAAGGAAAAACTAAGTTACACTAAAAATAGGACAGAGTCGCTATTTCAAGTTCACACGTATATTTAATAGATAATAGTCACAAGATACATTTTTAGGAATACAATTTTGGTTAGTAATTATTGCAAAAATAAAATAAAAGTGATGAAGTAAATGGATTGAATGAATTCGCATTCATTCTGACCAATACGACCTGCACAGTTGTTCAGCTCGTGCTGCATGGTTCTGATTCTGCCCTGGGCGGTTCTGTTTCTCTCTCGAGGGGGGAGATGCTCCATGCTTTTATAACCTGGCTGTGGTTCTGCCCCGTTTGGAGCAACACAGAACTTACAACCTCCCCCAAAATGTTCCTTTGTCTAACTTTCACAGTTTCTCTTCTAAGTGTTGTTGGAGTTTCATATTTTCCTATGAAACATATCAATGTCGCTTTTATTAAATGTGCATGTCTTTCTTCAACTATATAATCACAACTTTTATCTAATTAAAAATGTTCATCCTAGATACTTACTTTATATATATGAAAACTGAAGCAAACTTCACCAGAGTGTTAAACCATGTTTAATGCAGACAATAAAACTCACTAAATAACTCTTGACTGCAGCATCCTATTGAACAGTTTCAGATAATCAGAACAAAGAAAGTTCAATCTGTCCTATTCCTCAAAATACACTAACTACTCCTTGCAACCTCTAATTTTCATACTAATACATCAGAAATATTAAACTAACATTAGATTGCAAAGTATTAGTTATTTTAATCTAACAATTAGACTAAACATTGATCAGAACATCATCCCTGCCTCAACAGGCTTTAAGGAAAACTCTTCATGTTTGTATATGAGGTCAAGCTGTCATATAACTTATAATCTGGAATGTATCCATTAGTCCTGGCCGGCCGTAAAACCTCGTATCCATAGCAACGCAGCTTTCTAAACCAATCAGAGGGTGAGACCTCTTGTAACATCAACAAGAAAGTTCTGTTCACCTCCCCCTATCGTGCTGTTTTCTGCTGAGTTTAAACAAAGGAACTGATGACAGAAAATGCCTGTCCTCTTCAGCCTTACACAGACTTTGTTGAATAGTAAATAAGTTTCACCAATACATAAAACTAAAGAATTAAGCACACAAATATATTTTATTTCACAACAATTCCCTCTTTGGACCTAAATACCTTAGGTCCACACAGAGAAATAAAATCATAAAGTCAACCCCATCATTCAACTTAACATTAAAGGAGATAAAATTGAAACAGAAATAATCATGTCACTTAACTGCTTGAAGAGGACCTGCTTTGGTATTATTAGCAGCCAATGGAAACACTTCACCAAGAGTAATACAATTGTCATTTTTCTGCATCCTGGTCAAGATTAACATGCATTCAAAACCCCAAACTTCCTCTTATGCCTATCAATAGTACAGTCTGACCTTCCAGGAATAACACAAGCATATTCTAGGAGAAAGATCAAATTCACCATACTCACAGTAACTATCCAACTTCCAGAATGACCTTTCTATCTGGCCACCACATGTTTGTCAACCTCTTCTCTTACACAACCCTTTTTACTTAAAATACAAAACAAAAGCTGTAACAAAAATACGCAAAAATATACTAATTGGATAAAAATGTGTATTAAAAATATAAAAATATGATGTGTACTAGTAAAAATTATTTAAAAATGAAGAATTTTAAAATTTAAAATCTAAATACAATGTAATATCAAATGTCAAGTGAGCCTATAAATGTAAATGTAGACTAATAATATGAACGAAAGCTCATAATATCTATTCTGGCCTCACAAGACTTCAATTCTCTCTTCAGCAGCAAGGTAGTTGTCTCCTTTGAACGCACAAAGAGAAAGTTCAAATTATAGTTATTCAAGAGCAAATTTCAATAAAATTGTTATCAAAAATGTTTCAAAAACAGTACTAATGTAAATATCAATAAAAATGTTGAAAAAAGATTAAAAAGATAAAAAAAAAATATATTAAAAATTGTATGTCAATAAAATGTTAGTACATTTGAAATGTGCCACACGTACGCAGGGGTATTCCCCTGGGGTGCTCAGAGATATTGACTCCACCTAATTCTCTGAGTGTTCTTCATGAAGTGTGAGACTCTAAGATGTCGTGTTTTTGTCGTATCTAGGTGTCTGTACTAAATGTGGATTTTCCAGCACCCAGTGACCCCACTCAAACAAAGTCCTTCAGGGCCCGCACGCAACTTTACCAGGCTGCTTCGGTCTACAAGACATGAATGTCCAG
>NW_023618914.1:13861-20422 GCF_014905685.2 Nematolebias whitei
TTAGTGGAACATTGTTTACAAGCATTGTGAGCATGGGTAACTTCAAACATGCTGACTGAGTGTATTTAAAATACGTGGAGGTGCATGTGGTATCAGTAGGTGAAACAGCTGGTGTGTGTGTGCGTGTACTTGCTGTTTGGAGACCTGGACCTTCCCCACCACCCCCTCCTAGTCAGGATGAGTGCCCGCCTCGGTGGCCACGACCCCTGGGTGGACCCTGGCTTCGACCAACCGATTGTTGGGAGCCTGGGTGAAAGTTCTGTTCATGGTTCATGGGCCATGGCTCCCGTGGTGGCATTGGTGCCCGATTCTGGAATGGTCGGCCACGCCCTCGCCATGTGGTGCGTTTTTGTGGACAGTCTCTCATCCAATGGTCAGTCCCTCCACACAGGAAGCATGGCTGTGGCCCTCCTGCGTACCCACGTGGTTGTTGCTGTTGTGAGCCTGGCCAAGGGCCAGGGGGTGGTGGTGGGCGTGGAAAAGCTGGAAGCTGTTGTGGTGGGGCAGTGTTCAAGGTCATCTGTTGTGCAGCTTGAAGAAGAGTCAGCTGAGCATTTTCTGCTTGTTTTGTCTTTTTCTTCAGTGTTGCAGTTTCTTCGGCTGTGTGCTGTTCCCAGGCGTGTCTGGCATGACGTAGGAGGTCGTTGAGGCGAATGCCAGCTTTCCAGCCTATGTATGTGTTTTGGACAGACCTGCGGATTGTTGGCAAGAATCCATCCATCACACATTGACACAGAATGGTTTCGAAGGCTGAAGCCTGTGCAGCATCACGCCAGTCGTTGTCCGGAAAAGCGATGCCAGAGTGTGTGCGAAACACAGGAATGAGACGATCGATGTACTCTTGAGGGGGTTCACCACTCTTCTGGACCGTGTCCTTGATCTTTGCATATTGAGGCGTCTGTGGAAATGCTGTCTTAACTCTCCTGACAATGTCACCTACAGCTGTCACAAAGTCTTGGTTATCTGCGTGGGCGTATTCGACACGCATCAGCCGTTGGTTGCCAGGCGGGACCTCAAACAGCTGTGCGCCTATGGTGCTTACAAAGTTCATACCATAGACAGCTGTGAGAATCATTTTTAGTTCTGGTATGGTGGGGCGGAGAATACGAACCATGTTGGTGATGGCTTCACCTACGGCATCTCCTCCTTGGGCCATGTCTGGGAGGTGTTGTTTTGCCAGGCTTGTCAGGTCGCTCAGTGGCCAAGTTCTGAACACCAGTTGTGGTCCGTCCGGTCCACCCACCTCCAGCATCGGCATGGTCGTGGAGTTGTGTTCACCATCTGAAGTCATGGGGGAGCTTATAGAACCGTTGTTGTGCTGTGACTGTTGTAGTCTCTGTATTTCAGCCTCCAGCAGTTTTTCTTTTTCTCTGAAAGCTTTAATCTGCTCCTCTTGCTCTGCAGCTTTGGACCGAGTTATGATTGAAGAACCTGCAGAAGATGATGAAAGTGATGGTGAAGAGTTTGAAGATGTTGATGTTGATGAGCTGATAGCAGGGGATGGTGGTGGTCTGGTTGTAACATCTCTTCCTCCTGCTGCTCCTTGTTCATCTTGTTGCTGAGGGGCAGCTGGCTTTGGCCCAATAAAATCATCGTCTGAAGTGAGGATCCAAGCAGGTTTCAGTCCAGGGCGAGTCTCATGTGCTTCCATCTGTGGTGGGCCATAGGGTGGTGGGTCTTTGAGTTCAGCCAGCGAGGGGTAGATCGAGGTGGAGGGTGCGGTGGGAGGAAGAGGTCCGTGGGTCTCCGGTGCATGTGTGAGAGAGGACAGAGGAAAAAGAGAGGTTTTCAGTTCTGTTTTTTTTGTTTTTTTCTCGTCTTTGTCTTTTTGAGTCTCTTGTTCTCTGCATTGTTTCTGTAAATCTTCAACTTTTTGAGACCTCTGTAATAATCTGGACTCCGTTTCACCCATCATATTTTTAGACTCATTTTTCCACATTTTAAAAGCTTCCTCATGTTTGTGCATCGTTAAGTAAACCTTTTGAGGTATATTCTTCATCTGAATCATGCTCTGCTTTTGCTGCAATAATTGTTCTTCGAGTTTTTGAATGTCTTCGGTTTCTAAAGATCCATTTTTAGGAAAACCAAATTTGTAATGCCACTGAGAAACGAAACTTAGACAGGAAACTCCGTATAAGCGTTTCATTTTTTCTGCAACCGAACCGTTTGGTATGTAATCTAGATTCTTACTTTTTGTCGCTCCCATTTTTATCTTTAAGACGAAACTATTTTATTTCCTCAGCCGTCTTTATAAAGACGAGCCTACCTCGGTCTTCCTAGAGAAAACCTACCCTCGGTTCTTACTCTAAATTCAGAACTTACGCCTCGGTCCTCCTAATGAGAACTTACCTCGGCTTTCCTAAATGAAAGCTTACCTCGGCTTTCCTAATGAAAGCTTACTTATTTTATAAGAGAGCGATCTTTTTGACGGAGTCGTGTCTGTCGCCCGCTCGCTAGCTTAGCGCTTTTTTTTTTATTTTTATTTTATTTATTTATTTACCTTATCGTAGATGTGTCTCTGGTTTCCTGTTTTCGAATACGGCCGGAGTCGATCCCCCCTCCGGAGAACCAGACGTCCTCCCGCTCCCAAAACGTCCTAGTTGGAGGGTCGGAGGTCCGGTGATCAGCCTCGTCGTGATTCTCCGTAGGCCGGACGAACTCTCAGGCGTATCCCGGCGGTGCCTCCAAACTTTTGTGGAAAATAAATAATTGTTCTAAACTTAAAAAAAAAACTCTTAATAAAAGAAAACCAGAGACATTTCTCTTTTAGCTCAAAACGGAGCGCGAGGTTTATTCTTTCTGCAGAAAGGAGTTGCTGCCTGCGTGAAGTCAGAACACAACACAGCACACTGGATTCTTAAAGAGACAGTACATATTATTTATACATGTTTCGTGCGTCACAATAAAATTCTATCATAATGGGAGGATAAGTTCCTCAGGTTGACACTATACACAAGTTCTTGTTATCAGTACGAGATGATGTTATTCTTCTTGTTGAAGCCGTGTTCTGTAACAAGTCTTCTGTCCATGTGACTAGAACATTCTGAAAAACATTGTGGAGCTGGTATTTTTTAATTAGATTTGTAACAGTCTTTTTTCATGAGCTAGAACATTCTGAAAAAGAAAAACATTTTGATACGAAAAGCGTAAAGTTCTGTATCTTTGCCTCTTCTGCGGGTGGTGGAATACAAGGACGTTTGCAGGAGCAGAGGACAAAAGTTCACATTTACAAGAGTTTACCAGAGTTCACATACACACACCAACTTTGAAAGTCTGCAGAATGAACATGGATTAAATGATATTTAAACAATACATGTTAGTTTATTAATTTTTTTCACACTCTGAGTGGCCCTGTGATGGACTTGCGACCCGTCCAGGGTGTACCCCACCCCTCGCACAGTGACTGCTGGACATGGGCACCAGCGACCCCCGTGACCCAAAATGGAATAAGCGGGTAAAGAAAATGGATGGATGGATGGATAGTTAAAACCTGTGTAGTAATTATTTAGCATCCCGATCCATACTTCATTCCAGTAGATGGCGGTAATGCACATCTAAACGTTGCTTGCCAACCGCCATAAAACACAAGAAGAATAAGAATAAGAAGATTTTTTATTTTTTATAAAACTTTATTTGCACAATAAGTTAATAAAACAGTGTTAAAAACATGATCATGTTAAGTTTTTTTTTTCTCTTAACAGTGTTCACATGAGGAGTTTGTTGTATTTTAGTTCTCCTTTGTCAGAAACTGTACATAAAACCTTTTTAAAACCCCACAGTTCCACAAAGTTTTTCAAGTCTCCGGTGTCTCTGTGGAAGCAAAACTCCAACGCCAGTCTGGCCTTGATGTTGCACTTCCACAGAGACACGGCGTCAAGTTGAGGTCCAGCCTGCAGTCTGTCTCTGCGAGATAAATACATTGCCATTTTGGCGTCGGCAATTAAAAAGTTTAAAATTTTGGATTTACATTTAGTGGCTTTGCTGTAATATACACAATTAATAAAAACAGATTTGGTAAAAACGGTATCAAAAAAGCTAAAAATCCTCGTCATTAAGTTAAAAAGAGCAGTCAGTCGTACACATTCCATAAAAACATGAAAAACACTCGGACAAACTGCAAAAAGGACACTCGTTTAAAACCTCAGGACTGATGATCGATAGGAAAGAGTTCGTTGTGATGGCGCCGTGGAGTATCCTCCATTGGAGATCACCAGTCCATTTTTTTTATGGGAAGTTTGTAAAGCGTCCTCCACTGGGGCTTCTGTCCTCCAAGCTTGCCGTCCCACACACTGACAGCTCTGTTGTGCAGAGTTCTCTTGTTTAGGACTTTAACACAAGTCTTATAGAGCACTTTTGGACCCGTTGTGCACAAGTCTATTTGTGGGTCCGTGTTGCACAGCAGAGGTCCACTACTGTCCGCAAAGTCGGGATCTAGGTTGATGTCTGGGAAGGGGTCCTTTAGATCAGGCAGGTGATCTCCCCCAGACCACAGCTGCAGGAGACGCTCCTCCCCTGCTGTGATCCTCACCTTCACCCGGTCCAGGAAGCGCCGCACCAGCCTGGCAGACCGGACTCCAAGCAGCGAAAGCACCTCCCGGATGCTGGAGAAGTCCGGACCAGCCGTCTCCACCAGCCGCCTCAGAGTCACCGTCCCAGACCCGCACAACACCCCTGACAGACCTGGTACCGTGCTATCGGACACGTCTAGTCTTGCACCACAGATTAGCGGTTCCTCTAAAAGCCAATGCAGAGACTTGTATGTTCTTGATCTGTTTGGGTTAAAAAAGGAAAACAATTTAAAAACACTCTGGTAAAACTGGGGTAACCTCTTTAACTTTAAAAGGCTAACAGTGGTCAGAAACAGAGCAGCGTCCAGCCCCAACCCGCTCGCACGTCTAAGAATGCAGCTGGCCACGTCCCTCCACACATTGTCAGGAGGTCCCGCCAGGTATTTCTGGAGGAAATGTAATCGAAACGTTGCCATTCTGCTGGCCAGGTGGACAAGGCCCTGTCCCCCCTCCTCTCTATGTAAAAACAGCACAGACTGCGGCACCCAATGTCGACCTTTCCAAAAGAACTCCACCATCTCAGACTGGATCTTTACCAACAGGCCTGGAGGTGGGTCTAAAACACAAAGTTTGTGCCACAGTTGTGATGCGACCAGGTTGTTTAAAACCAACACTCTGCCTCTGTAGGACATTTGAGTGTGTAGCCATTTCCATTTTTCTAATTTGCTCCTGACCTTTTGTTCCACATTTTCCCAGTTCTTTTGCACTTGAGCTTTATCCCCTAGATGGATGCCGAGGTATTTAACCCCGTCTCTCTTCCACGGGAGGTTTTGAGGGAGAACTGGGAGCCCTTCAGGCCACTCACCCACGGCGAAGGCTGTGCTCTTTACCCAGTTCACCCTCGCAGCAGCCAGGGTGGAAAAACTCTCGGTGACCTCACTTAGCGTGTCGGCATCTTGTTGGTTTTTTATAAAAACAACAACGTCATCAGCGTAGGCGGATAAAATTATGTTACTGTTAAAACCAGGTAAAACTAAACCACAAACACTCGAACAGATCTTTTTAAGGAGGGGTTCCAGGGAGAGCGCATAGAGCATTCCAGAGAGCGCACAGCCCTGCCCAACACCTCTATACACCCTAAAAGGAGCACACAGGCTACTGTTGACTTTCAGCACACTCTCAATATCCTGATGCATGCTCAATAATCCAGGTAGAAAAATCCAAAAAAGTTCAATCTGGTCCTCTGGACATTCAAAAAAACAAAAGCAAAACAAAGCAAAAGAAATCTAGAAATGTTTTGTCTCTCATCCAAGAGACTTCCTCAGTCTGAGGTGCTGTTTTCAGCTCAGTCTCTTAAATAGCACCTTCTTAGAGTGGATCAACCAGTTTGTTGCTGACAACCAAAACCAGCTGATCACATGCTCAAGAAGGACCATCAGCCTAACAATGGATCATTAGCACACTGATGGCTGTTTACTACTCTTAGAGGGCTGAGTGATACTAGCAATCATAGCATTGTAAGAGGGGCACAGTTGAACCCGGAGGCCTCCACCCCTGTTTAATGATGGACAATTTCTTTTCACAAAGATGGCCTCCTTTACTCCTCTTTCAAACCATTGTTCCTCTCTGTCCAGGATGTGAACATCTTCATCCTTGAAAGAGTGACCGCTGGCCTGGAGATGAGTGTAGACCGCAGAATCCTGGCCTGATGATGTTGATCTTCTGTGCTGGGCCATCCTTTTGGCCAGTGGCTGTTTTGTTTCCCTGATGTAAGACTGCTCACAGCCCTCCTGACACTGAACAGCATACACAACATTACTCTAGTTGTCCCGGGGGACTGGATCTTTGGGATGAACCAGTCTTTGCCGTAATGTATTTTGGGGTTTTAAAGCCACTGGGACGATATGTTTAGAAAGTAAAAGTCTCACTTTCTCTGATACTCCCTCAACATATGGAATGACCACTGGTCTGGGTCTGGGTTCCTCCTTTTCACCTGTTGGCTGACTGGAGTCCTGTTTGGGTTTCTTCTCTGCTTTCAGGAAGGCCCAGTTAG
>NW_023618915.1:0-10168 GCF_014905685.2 Nematolebias whitei
GTGTTACATTATGTAAACAGGAACAGACTTCAATCTGTGGGAGCCTCTTCAAAGTAAAACAGGAAGTGGGTCAATTTCAAAATAAAATAAGAATTGGGAGTCAGATTCAAAGAAGAAACACAATATTATTTCACAACAATTCCCCCTTTCGACCTCATCCAAAGAGGTCGACATCAAACGGAAGAATATGCTTCTCTGCGCCGGCGTGGTTGCATCTCAAAATCAGAAAGTTCATAACCTCTGCGCATTAGGAGCTGACGAGCTATTTCAGGGTCCCGCTTCTCTAAAGTGGAAGTGATAAGACGTACTGACAGAGATCTCAGGCAGGGAATACAACAACATCCACATGTGATTATAATAGCTGCAAATACTGCAATTGACATCAACATGGACACAATCATCTGCTTCCAGGGGCCAAACACTTTGAAGAGCCATTCATCAAGAGGATTATCTACACCAGAGTGAGATTTCATCTCATCAGACAACGTTCTCAAACCTTCAAGTGCACGGGTCACTTTTCCATCAGGGGCAGTGTTATTAGGAATGAAACTACAACACAGGTCACCAAACATGCTACACACACCTCATTTCTCTGCTAACAGCATATCAAGAGCCATTCTGTTCTGCACAGCCATCAAAGAAGTCGGAGCTAGTTGCTCCGCTAAGCCCTCAACAGCGTCTCTGGTAAGGTTGGACAGATGCATGACATTGTAATGTATGTAATTTATTCGGTCAACATTTTTATTTGGTGTAATTGGGAAATATGCTGAAACAACAGGTAAATTTTCAAAACTTGTCGCAATCTGATCTACTAATTTGTGCTCATCAGGAACTCCTCGAGGGATTCCTATGGCATCAATATATGTAGTAGAGCCCACAGTGGGGTCAAAATTATGCGTTGAACGTCTCTTCCTACTGGTAGAGATGGAGGTGTCATTTAAAACTTCCAAACGAGGGCCAATCAAGGTTAACGATGCAGCTAAGCGTACTAATGCACACAATCCCACAGAATCCTGAGGGATATGTGTTAGTAAACGTCTACCACCACAATAATAATACAGATCAGCGCGAGCCACCTTACCCACACGGGTGTTGTCAGAGACATTTTGTTGCGTGATATTACACCATTCATCCTGAATTTGTCCTAAGGCAACTTTTTTATTTGCAGTTGAGGTGTAATTAAAACAGTAATAGTCAAATCGTTCTACCGGAGCAAACGAGCCTAATTTGGTTATATTAGAAATAATTGGGAATACCTGATCTAATGTAGTGCAATTCTTAGTATATTTTCTCATAGTCAAACTTAACATGCAATGAAATCCCCAAGCGTCCTCTAGGTGTAATGGAGCTGGCTGGGTGTACAAATTTGGTCGAGCTGCAGCACAAGCTACACATTCAGACAAAGAAGCCTGTCTAGCAGCCTCAGCGAGCCAAGCTAACCAAATGTTAGAGTCAGTATAGCCAGTGGACATAGCAATCACATCCACAGGGGTTAAGCTGGTATAGTCAACACTATCAATTCGCATAGGCATTGGGAGCGATGACTCCTGGGTCGGAGGAGGAGTAGGGTCTTGAACTGGCAACTCTGTAAGAGCAAGTTGTAGCACCCGGAAAGGGTCCTTGCCAGCGACATCCGCGGCTACAAGCACATAAATGGGTTCCGTCACCAAGGTGTAGATCATCTCACGCTTTATGCTGGTTAACTTATTCCAAGTTCGAACATACTCAAAGGACAATAACAAGTGTCTGTTATTTTTTGCCAAGGTGGCATGTGCCCTCCACCAATCTCTGTAATTAGTCAGATGTCCAGACATATCAGGTTTCCATGATCCCGAATACAACGTGACATAATTCCACTCAGGACACCAGAAACATTTGGATGGATTGGGACATGGACAAATATAAAAGGCTGCACTCGCAATACGGTAATCCGTACAATAAAACATGTCACAGATTGGCAGGCTTAGGGTAGTGGTGGTGTCTTTGGGATACTCTACTTTCAGCACCGGAAGGCCATACGCATCTTTCATGACTGTGTGTGGTGTCACACTCCTTCGCACCCTGCCTGTTGCACCAGTCTGCTCACACTCTGGTAAACCGGGAATAATGCAGAAATATTCAAAAGAGAAAATGAGTGACAACACGATGGATGACAAAACACCTATCCCTATCACCACGTGCTTTGGTGGCCACCGCATTTTGATCTTAAAACAGAAACTGTACTCAATAAATGAAGATGTCTCGCACAGCGACTTCCTCAGCAGACAGCCAGGCAAGCAGTTCCTTTAACACAAAATGAATACAAAATAACACTCTGTTAATATACTGCTTATAATTGATTATAGGTATTTCTTTTTAACGTTACAAACTGAATATACTTATCACTTTCAAGCTAAGTAAATAAATGGATGCACTCTAAATCAAGACTGCAATTAAAAGATAAGAGAAAAATGGTTAGTACACATGTCATACAATATTGTTACAATCACAAGTACTCAGGGCATACCCTGGGGTGCTCAGAGACCGTTTCTCCTATGTCTCTGAGTTTTCTTCGTGAAGTGTGAGACTCTAAGATGTCGTGTTTTTGTCATTTCTAGGTATCTGTACTAAATGTGGCTATTCCAGCACCCGGTGACCCACTCAAACAAAGTCCTTCAGGGCCCGCACGCAACTATACCAGGCTGCTTTGGTCTACAAGACATGAATGTCCAGTTTTACGACTTTAGATGGTTTCTGCCAGCTCTCTCGCTCTTCCTGGCTCTGAGGCAGGCGCACACTGGCTCCAGTGGTACCAAACGTCCCCCTTTCCTCTGAGGCGGACTGCGTGGGACGTTCTCTCTGTAACCTGATAAGGGCCCGTCCACCTGGGCTCCTGCCACTTCCTTTTAATGACCCTCAGCAAGACCCACTCCACGGTGGGGAGACCAGGTTCCTCTGGTCTTTCTGTTAGGCTCTGTTTGTGGTGGACCTGCTGAGTAAAGTTAGACACTAATGCTTTTAACTCATCAAAGTATACCTTATGGTCCATTTTACGGTCCTCCTCACTGGTCAGTGAGCATACGGTTGGTCCCGGAAAGGGTCTTCCTGTAGTTAACTCATAGGGAGAAAAGCCAGTTCCATTATTAACAGAAGTTCTCACGGTCATTAAGGCTATTGGTAATGCTTCCACCCAATTCAATTTAGTCTGTGCACAGATTTTGCCCAATTTTTGTTTTATGTTCTGGTTCATCCTTTCGACCTTCCCTTGAGACTGGGGATGGTACACGGTTCCAAAAGCATGTTTTAGGCCTAACATTTTTTTCCACAGCCTGCAGATCTGTGTTTTTAAAATGTGTGCCATTGTCTGATCTGATTTTTCTTGGGAAACCGTGTCTGGGGATGTAATGGTTAATCAGAAACTTCACCACTGTTTTGCTGTCTTCTCTTCTTGCAGGTATGGCTTCTGGCCACCCTGTAAATGCGTCAACACACATCAATACATATCTGAACCCTTTAACAGGTTCCAACATATCAGTGTAATCTAGAATCACCTCCTGTCCCGGTCGGTGCAGGAGAGGGAAAGAACCTCGTTCAGGTTTTACTGTAGGTCGAATGTTGTACTTTAAACAAACAGTACAGGTGTCAACATATGCTGTTACCATATTTTTTAGATGAGGGTGCCACCATTGTTGAAGATTCCGTAGCATTTGTCTGCATCCCACGTGTGCTAATCCATGTGCTTCCTGAAATACTGCCTGTTTTAAAGTCATAGGCAAGATCCACTTCTGATTCGGTCCTATCCATACTTTAAACTCCCCTTTTTTCTGACCTCCTCTGTTAAACCATAATGTCTTTTCCTCTGGGGAGGCTGTCGTCTGAGCCCCTGCTAGTTTTCTCATCCCACTGATTCACTTTCTGACATTCCTCTTCCACTGTCACCATCTGGACTCTTGGCAAATAGCCAGCAGCTATCTTGGCTGCTCTGTCAGCTTGCCTGTTTCCTTCCGCTGTGTCTGATTGTGTAACATCATGACCTTTGCACTTCACAACCGCCACTTTTGCTGGCCACATCAAACTGTCAGCTAAATCCTTAATGAGTTCCTCATGTTTAATTGGTTTGTTACCTGCTGTTCGAAAACCTGCTCTTTTCCACTGTGGTAATTGTACATGAACTACACCATAAGCATATGCTGAGTCTGTGTACACTGTAACCTCTTTTCCTTTGCTCATTTTCAAAGCCTCAACGACTGCCTGAATTTCAGCTTTTTGAGCTGACTGATGACCTTCTAGCTGCCCTGAGCTCAGTACCTCATACTCAACACCATTCTGCTGTACCACAGCAAATCCTGATCTCAAAGATCCATCCTCAAACCTGAAGCAGCAACCATCTGTGTAAAGTACATTTGAATGTGGTATGAGTTCAGTCTGTAAATCAGGTCTAATGCGTTCCTCCACGTACACTTTTTGCACACAATCATGTGCCTGTGTTGTTTGCATACCATCTGCCATGTTTATGCCTTCATGCAGGAATAATAAATTCGGTTCTGATAGGATGTTGCTCATGCGTCTTTGCTTTAAGGATGTCATTGTAAAGAGCTCAGAATTAACATACGCTACTATGTTGTGTGTCGTTAGGATGTGTAGTGGGTGTCCCATGACGATGTGTGCTGTTTTTGAAACAATCCTTGCCAGACCTGCCGCTGCCTGTGTACATGTTGGATGACGCTTCTCAGTACCATCCAACATCACACTTGCGTACATCAACACCTGTCTACCACCCCCCTTTTTCTGAAACAGAACACCATTAACAGTGTTTTCTGCTTCAGAAACGTCAAGAAAAAACGGGGCGGAGTAATCAGGCAGAGCCAAATCAGCTGCTCTGGACAAGAGTTGCTTCAGTTTAATAAACACATGTTCTGCATCTGTGTTCCACACAAGTGTTGCTTTCAGGTTTCTGTTACCTTGATCTTTTACCATCTGTCTGAGTGGAGTGGTGAGTTCACTATAATCAGGTATATAGTGTCTGCTGTACCCAGTTAAACCTAAAAAGGATAACATGTCTTGTACAGTGGTGGGTTTTGGATGATGTAGTATAGACGCCCTGTGTTCTGGTGAAAGTGTTGTACCATTAGCAGAGACCAACCTACCGAGGAAAGAGACCTGTGTACGAACTGCTTGAAGTTTAGATTTACTAACTTTAAAACCTGCATCATGCAGGTGAAGCAGGACAGCCTGAGTGGCTGTAAGACAGTCATGTGCTGTTTCAGAGGCTATCAGCAAATCATCAACATATTGAACCAAAGTGGTGCCTCTGGGGAGTGGAAGCTGTACAAGAATGTTCTTTAAAACATGATTGAAAATGCCTGGCGATAATGCAAAACCCTGAGGCAAGCGAGTGTATCTATACTGACAACCGTTAAATGTGAATGAGAAAATGTCACGCAGGTCCTCTGATAAGGGCAGGCAATAAAAGGCGTTAGCCAAATCAATGCAGGTCATCCACTTCTGGTTTGGTGTCAGTTGGGTCAGTGCAACATAGGGATTTGGTACTGGTGACGTAGGTGTCTTATGTATGGCGTTGATCGACCTAAGATCATGTACCATTCTGTACTTTCCAGTCCCCGCCTTCTCAACAGGTAGAATGGGAGTATTCCAGTCTGAATGTGAATGTTCGAGGACCCCTGCTTTCAGCAACCCTTGGACTGTGTCAGTCAAACCTTGTTCAGCCTCAGGTCTATGAGAATACTGATACAACCATATAGGTTCGTTGTGGGTCAGTTCAAAAGAGATTGGGAGGCATTTAACATGACCTACATCCTCAGGTCCCTGAGACCAGAGAGATGCAGGAAGTGTGTCTAACATCTGAGGAACATCTGAATGGTCAGTTTTTTCTCTGCCATGGTCTCTGGAGATCACCTCATGGTCTAGCTTACCTACATCATGAACAGCTAAATCAATGCTGTAACAGTCGGTTGATGATGAGTAAGCGAGCTGAGGTATTTGTGTTGGGACCCAATCAGTGGCAGAGACAGCAGCCTTCACCATTGGGCCCAAGTCTTTAGCCTGATGTGTGGGAGCTAAAGCTAATGAGACGTGTGGGATCGCTTCAGACGACATCATGTACCACTCTAGTTGAGACGGTGTGAGGGTGACGTGAGAAGCCACGCCTTGTGGACCTACTATAAGCCGGTCTGATATTAATGGCCACTCAGTGTCCTGCAAGTGCTGAGCAAAATGCTCCCTGTAACAATCGTCAGAATCACGGTCATAAAAGAGAGTGACATGTAAAGGATCTAGAGGTGGGACATAGGGACGCAGAGCATCAAGCCATGGCCTCCACAACAAGTAGGCAGAGTAAAGTCCAGTGTGTTCAGGTGTCTCGGGGCGCAGCAACGCCCAGTAAATGTCAGCTACTTCCTCATGTATCGGCTGTACCAAGCACTGTGATGACAAAGAGGAGGAAGAAGCAGAACAAGTCTAGGTCACACCACTTGGTAAAGTAACACGTAAACCAGTTTGTTCACACATTATTGTTGCACCAAGTTTCTTTAACAAGTCTCTTCCAAGCAGGTTGACAGGTACACGTGTGGACAGAACAAATGGATGTGTCACTGTTTGAAGTCCTGCTGTTACTACGAGAGGTTCAGTTAGAGACAGTTTTTGTTGCACCCCAGCAAAACCGATCACAGACACAGTGTCCGCACTGGCATGTTCATCAAATCCCTGCTCATTGAGGGTTGAATATGTAGCTCCAGTGTCCACGAGGAATGATAGATCTTTATTCATGACCCTCATTTTCACCATAGGGTCTGCTCCTCCCCCTATGGTGTGATTACTCTGTGGGGTGTGTCATTGCTGGTAGTATCCACCTGGTGGCACCCAAGATGGATCCTGTTGGCCAGAGGTAGGTGCCGGTGGCGCCATCTGGTGGTTGGGAGCTGAATAGTGATGTGCTCCTCCTCTTTGGGCGTTGGCCTGCTTGTGATAACAATCCCACGCCCAATGACCTGGTTTGTGACAGTAATGGCAAACATCTGGTGCTCTGCCTCCCTGCGTGTATCCCCGACCGAAACCTCTGCCCCGAGACCCCCCTCTTTCTCCCCACTGCCCTCTGGGCCGTCCCCGAGGATATACAACAGGAAGCGGGGGTTGGGCGGTTACAGGACACTGATAAGCAGCCTCAGAACACTGAAACACAGTGTCAGCTTGTAACATCTGTTTTGACTCTTTTTTAGTTTGAACTACATCCCTAGCCTGTTTCAATTGTAGCTTTAAGAGTTGCGTTTGCATATCTTTCAGTTCAGAGGAAGTTTTAGTCTCCTCATCAGCCACACATTGCAGATGATGAATAAGATGCCGCTCCCACTGGGCAGCATCTGCTGTGGGTAAATCAGGGTTAATTTTCATTGCCTTACTGACTGCTGCGGGCACCCCATCCAGTATTGCTTGTCTAAAAAAATACTTTTGATTTTCCCCCTGACCATGGCAGTGTGTTCTGTCATACCAGTCCTGTTTACACACATCTAAATATGCAGTGGGGTTCTGACCAGGCTTCCAGGTGAACTTAGGAACCCCTGTACCTTCTGGAAGGGGATAAGCCTGTCTGAGAGCGGCGGCAAGTCTCTGATACTCCAACAACATGCAAGTTGAGTCAGGTATATTACGATTCCACCCAGCAGCTCTCTCTATCTCATCCATCCTAGTAGAAGTTATACACCTTCCCAACAGCACCCTCATGTCTCCCACAGCTAAATTAATACCTTTAGTTAAGGAGTCCACTACATTCAACCACTTACTTCCTCCTTCTGTGAGGGGAGGGAGTTTGTCCACTAACGCCTGCACATCACCTAGCGCAAGAGGTTTATAACGTATCTGATTTCCTGCCTGCAGAAGGGGAAAAGAACCAGTACTTAACGATGGATCCACGTTTTCAACAGGGATAGAAGCGTGATCTGGTGGTGGAAGAGCTGCCGACAAATCAGAAGTAATTCGTATTGCTTGTGGCCAAAAAGGATTCTGTACGTGTGTCTGGGGCGTGGCAGGCAATTGGTGAGTACAGGTGAGCGGGTTTTGAGACAACCCTGCACGATTCTTCCAACCTTGCAGACCCACAAGCACGCCCTCTCCATCATGAGAGCTGTCAGATGGAGATGCTGAGGGTGCAAAGAGGGAAGAAGTGTGCAAATCAGGGTGTCCTGTGGGATTAGCAGACTGACTCCACCCATCTTTAATTACCCATTGCTGCGTGTTCTTTGTGTTCCCTTCACCCTCGGTTTGGAATGGTGTACTGATGGACTGTGTAAAACACGGCTTCATTCCTGGTGCCACAAGTAGTTTTGTTTTAACTGGGATGGGTGACTCCCCCCTCAGCTGCGAGGGGGTGTCAGTGACCTCCCCCACCTGTAACGTTCCATCTTTAATGTGATATATGGGGTACATTCCTGTGGGGGGATGTGCTGACTGATTGCCACTTGGGTTATAAGGAGGGGGAGCTGAACTACCCACTTCCTCCCTCTTTGTTGTAGGCTGTTCGATAAGCTGCTGTTTCTTCAACAAATGAGACGAACCCTGTGTCACAAAGACCAATTTCAACCACTCTTTTCTTTCATATTTAACTTCCCTCATTAACTTTCTGTATCTACGTTTCTGCAAGGCGTTTGCCTCTCTCTTTTGCTGGTCAAACTTATCCTCAGCTCTCGAGCATTCTTTAATTTTATCCCACATCAAAGATATCACATCTTGTGTCTCTTCTGCATTATTTTCTATTTTTTGTAATTTTTGCACGAGAGCTTTTTTTTTTTAGCTTTTTATTATATTCCAGCATCTCTAGTGCCTGTCTCACAATTTCCACTTGCTCCTTTACCGGTTTAAAACTTTCCTGCTCGCACTTTTGTAACATTACACGCTACACCTCTGTGTCCATTCTCTCAGGAAATTCAAACAAACAGCACACGTCTTTTTTTATTGTCACTGGAAAATTCTGGAACTTTTTTTTCTTCTTTTTTTTTTACACATTCATACTGTGGTCTTATATTTGACAAAGACACAAACACAAAATAAACAAACAAGATACTGACCACTTATTTCAACATTCACGCAAAACACAGACGCCAGAAATCTCACAATGGTCACCCTTAAAAATGTTGTTGTTGTTTTGTTTTTTTTAAAACAAAATGTGTTGACTTCCCTTTTAATATCCTAGAAGACAGCAATATTTGTGAACCTGTGACTTCTCTACTCACCACAGATCATAAGTTATTTCATTCAACAAATCTAATTATTAGTTCTGATTTTATTTTAATCTATTCGGTGCGTGCGTCGTATTTAATTAATTAATGTCCCACCCAGCCTCGCGAACGCCCACCTACGGTCAATTGTGAGCGAACTTTAATTGATACTGTTTTAAAAGTTGACTGCCAATCCAACAAGTTTACAGTAAAACTTAGTCTAATGGAGTTACAGAGTTGAACAGCGGAATCATTTTCCTAGAACTTTCACTCCTCCCCCGGGAGTCCGTCGACCCTCGGTAGGCAGACTAACGCGCAGTTTATCTCTGAGGCTGGTTTTACTTTATCTTACTTTTATCTTATTCTTACAGTCGACGTAAACTTCTCTATTTAAAACTATTTATTTGGGAGTCATACACACTGAGCAAAAATTTGCCTATTGTAAGCCCAATTTACAGATTTCGTAATAAACAGGCTCTGCTTACCTTCTGTGAATGGCGCGCCGTAGATCAGTGTGAAAGACTCGGTAACTTATTTCTCACATCTCGGTGGGACCTCCAATTTGTTGTGTGTTCATCTTATTCTCCACCCGAGTCTGCTGTTACCGTTTCAATCCTGTAGGAGTCAGTCAAGACATGCACTTCAGATATGACAAACGCACCTTCAAGTTTATGAATATTTAATAAGTAAAGAAACCCAGAAGTCATAGATTCACAAGCATAAACAGTGGATTAGTTAAATGCAGTCGTTATTTTAACATATTAAAAATTGGATGCAATCCATCCTACACTATACAATACAACCTTGTTAAGAGGAGATTGAAGTCGTTCTTCTCTGCTCCATCTGGCTGCTGCTGCGTCTCTGGCTGCTGGCTGCTCCCTCTGTTTCGAGCAGAAACCTGCACTTTCTTTGTTTAGAAAAAGGGCGTTCCTTCACACAGCAAAACTAACTTTTCAGCGCGC
>NW_023618915.1:10178-20346 GCF_014905685.2 Nematolebias whitei
GTGTTACATTATGTAAACAGGAACAGACTTCAATCTGTGGGAGCCTCTTCAAAGTAAAACAGGAAGTGGGTCAATTTCAAAATAAAATAAGAATTGGGAGTCAGATTCAAAGAAGAAACACAATATTATTTCACAACAATTCCCCCTTTCGACCTCATCCAAAGAGGTCGACATCAAACGGAAGAATATGCTTCTCTGCGCCGGCGTGGTTGCATCTCAAAATCAGAAAGTTCATAACCTCTGCGCATTAGGAGCTGACGAGCTATTTCAGGGTCCCGCTTCTCTAAAGTGGAAGTGATAAGACGTACTGACAGAGATCTCAGGCAGGGAATACAACAACATCCACATGTGATTATAATAGCTGCAAATACTGCAATTGACATCAACATGGACACAATCATCTGCTTCCAGGGGCCAAACACTTTGAAGAGCCATTCATCAAGAGGATTATCTACACCAGAGTGAGATTTCATCTCATCAGACAACGTTCTCAAACCTTCAAGTGCACGGGTCACTTTTCCATCAGGGGCAGTGTTATTAGGAATGAAACTACAACACAGGTCACCAAACATGCTACACACACCTCATTTCTCTGCTAACAGCATATCAAGAGCCATTCTGTTCTGCACAGCCATCAAAGAAGTCGGAGCTAGTTGCTCCGCTAAGCCCTCAACAGCGTCTCTGGTAAGGTTGGACAGATGCATGACATTGTAATGTATGTAATTTATTCGGTCAACATTTTTATTTGGTGTAATTGGGAAATATGCTGAAACAACAGGTAAATTTTCAAAACTTGTCGCAATCTGATCTACTAATTTGTGCTCATCAGGAACTCCTCGAGGGATTCCTATGGCATCAATATATGTAGTAGAGCCCACAGTGGGGTCAAAATTATGCGTTGAACGTCTCTTCCTACTGGTAGAGATGGAGGTGTCATTTAAAACTTCCAAACGAGGGCCAATCAAGGTTAACGATGCAGCTAAGCGTACTAATGCACACAATCCCACAGAATCCTGAGGGATATGTGTTAGTAAACGTCTACCACCACAATAATAATACAGATCAGCGCGAGCCACCTTACCCACACGGGTGTTGTCAGAGACATTTTGTTGCGTGATATTACACCATTCATCCTGAATTTGTCCTAAGGCAACTTTTTTATTTGCAGTTGAGGTGTAATTAAAACAGTAATAGTCAAATCGTTCTACCGGAGCAAACGAGCCTAATTTGGTTATATTAGAAATAATTGGGAATACCTGATCTAATGTAGTGCAATTCTTAGTATATTTTCTCATAGTCAAACTTAACATGCAATGAAATCCCCAAGCGTCCTCTAGGTGTAATGGAGCTGGCTGGGTGTACAAATTTGGTCGAGCTGCAGCACAAGCTACACATTCAGACAAAGAAGCCTGTCTAGCAGCCTCAGCGAGCCAAGCTAACCAAATGTTAGAGTCAGTATAGCCAGTGGACATAGCAATCACATCCACAGGGGTTAAGCTGGTATAGTCAACACTATCAATTCGCATAGGCATTGGGAGCGATGACTCCTGGGTCGGAGGAGGAGTAGGGTCTTGAACTGGCAACTCTGTAAGAGCAAGTTGTAGCACCCGGAAAGGGTCCTTGCCAGCGACATCCGCGGCTACAAGCACATAAATGGGTTCCGTCACCAAGGTGTAGATCATCTCACGCTTTATGCTGGTTAACTTATTCCAAGTTCGAACATACTCAAAGGACAATAACAAGTGTCTGTTATTTTTTGCCAAGGTGGCATGTGCCCTCCACCAATCTCTGTAATTAGTCAGATGTCCAGACATATCAGGTTTCCATGATCCCGAATACAACGTGACATAATTCCACTCAGGACACCAGAAACATTTGGATGGATTGGGACATGGACAAATATAAAAGGCTGCACTCGCAATACGGTAATCCGTACAATAAAACATGTCACAGATTGGCAGGCTTAGGGTAGTGGTGGTGTCTTTGGGATACTCTACTTTCAGCACCGGAAGGCCATACGCATCTTTCATGACTGTGTGTGGTGTCACACTCCTTCGCACCCTGCCTGTTGCACCAGTCTGCTCACACTCTGGTAAACCGGGAATAATGCAGAAATATTCAAAAGAGAAAATGAGTGACAACACGATGGATGACAAAACACCTATCCCTATCACCACGTGCTTTGGTGGCCACCGCATTTTGATCTTAAAACAGAAACTGTACTCAATAAATGAAGATGTCTCGCACAGCGACTTCCTCAGCAGACAGCCAGGCAAGCAGTTCCTTTAACACAAAATGAATACAAAATAACACTCTGTTAATATACTGCTTATAATTGATTATAGGTATTTCTTTTTAACGTTACAAACTGAATATACTTATCACTTTCAAGCTAAGTAAATAAATGGATGCACTCTAAATCAAGACTGCAATTAAAAGATAAGAGAAAAATGGTTAGTACACATGTCATACAATATTGTTACAATCACAAGTACTCAGGGCATACCCTGGGGTGCTCAGAGACCGTTTCTCCTATGTCTCTGAGTTTTCTTCGTGAAGTGTGAGACTCTAAGATGTCGTGTTTTTGTCATTTCTAGGTATCTGTACTAAATGTGGCTATTCCAGCACCCGGTGACCCACTCAAACAAAGTCCTTCAGGGCCCGCACGCAACTATACCAGGCTGCTTTGGTCTACAAGACATGAATGTCCAGTTTTACGACTTTAGATGGTTTCTGCCAGCTCTCTCGCTCTTCCTGGCTCTGAGGCAGGCGCACACTGGCTCCAGTGGTACCAAACGTCCCCCTTTCCTCTGAGGCGGACTGCGTGGGACGTTCTCTCTGTAACCTGATAAGGGCCCGTCCACCTGGGCTCCTGCCACTTCCTTTTAATGACCCTCAGCAAGACCCACTCCACGGTGGGGAGACCAGGTTCCTCTGGTCTTTCTGTTAGGCTCTGTTTGTGGTGGACCTGCTGAGTAAAGTTAGACACTAATGCTTTTAACTCATCAAAGTATACCTTATGGTCCATTTTACGGTCCTCCTCACTGGTCAGTGAGCATACGGTTGGTCCCGGAAAGGGTCTTCCTGTAGTTAACTCATAGGGAGAAAAGCCAGTTCCATTATTAACAGAAGTTCTCACGGTCATTAAGGCTATTGGTAATGCTTCCACCCAATTCAATTTAGTCTGTGCACAGATTTTGCCCAATTTTTGTTTTATGTTCTGGTTCATCCTTTCGACCTTCCCTTGAGACTGGGGATGGTACACGGTTCCAAAAGCATGTTTTAGGCCTAACATTTTTTTCCACAGCCTGCAGATCTGTGTTTTTAAAATGTGTGCCATTGTCTGATCTGATTTTTCTTGGGAAACCGTGTCTGGGGATGTAATGGTTAATCAGAAACTTCACCACTGTTTTGCTGTCTTCTCTTCTTGCAGGTATGGCTTCTGGCCACCCTGTAAATGCGTCAACACACATCAATACATATCTGAACCCTTTAACAGGTTCCAACATATCAGTGTAATCTAGAATCACCTCCTGTCCCGGTCGGTGCAGGAGAGGGAAAGAACCTCGTTCAGGTTTTACTGTAGGTCGAATGTTGTACTTTAAACAAACAGTACAGGTGTCAACATATGCTGTTACCATATTTTTTAGATGAGGGTGCCACCATTGTTGAAGATTCCGTAGCATTTGTCTGCATCCCACGTGTGCTAATCCATGTGCTTCCTGAAATACTGCCTGTTTTAAAGTCATAGGCAAGATCCACTTCTGATTCGGTCCTATCCATACTTTAAACTCCCCTTTTTTCTGACCTCCTCTGTTAAACCATAATGTCTTTTCCTCTGGGGAGGCTGTCGTCTGAGCCCCTGCTAGTTTTCTCATCCCACTGATTCACTTTCTGACATTCCTCTTCCACTGTCACCATCTGGACTCTTGGCAAATAGCCAGCAGCTATCTTGGCTGCTCTGTCAGCTTGCCTGTTTCCTTCCGCTGTGTCTGATTGTGTAACATCATGACCTTTGCACTTCACAACCGCCACTTTTGCTGGCCACATCAAACTGTCAGCTAAATCCTTAATGAGTTCCTCATGTTTAATTGGTTTGTTACCTGCTGTTCGAAAACCTGCTCTTTTCCACTGTGGTAATTGTACATGAACTACACCATAAGCATATGCTGAGTCTGTGTACACTGTAACCTCTTTTCCTTTGCTCATTTTCAAAGCCTCAACGACTGCCTGAATTTCAGCTTTTTGAGCTGACTGATGACCTTCTAGCTGCCCTGAGCTCAGTACCTCATACTCAACACCATTCTGCTGTACCACAGCAAATCCTGATCTCAAAGATCCATCCTCAAACCTGAAGCAGCAACCATCTGTGTAAAGTACATTTGAATGTGGTATGAGTTCAGTCTGTAAATCAGGTCTAATGCGTTCCTCCACGTACACTTTTTGCACACAATCATGTGCCTGTGTTGTTTGCATACCATCTGCCATGTTTATGCCTTCATGCAGGAATAATAAATTCGGTTCTGATAGGATGTTGCTCATGCGTCTTTGCTTTAAGGATGTCATTGTAAAGAGCTCAGAATTAACATACGCTACTATGTTGTGTGTCGTTAGGATGTGTAGTGGGTGTCCCATGACGATGTGTGCTGTTTTTGAAACAATCCTTGCCAGACCTGCCGCTGCCTGTGTACATGTTGGATGACGCTTCTCAGTACCATCCAACATCACACTTGCGTACATCAACACCTGTCTACCACCCCCCTTTTTCTGAAACAGAACACCATTAACAGTGTTTTCTGCTTCAGAAACGTCAAGAAAAAACGGGGCGGAGTAATCAGGCAGAGCCAAATCAGCTGCTCTGGACAAGAGTTGCTTCAGTTTAATAAACACATGTTCTGCATCTGTGTTCCACACAAGTGTTGCTTTCAGGTTTCTGTTACCTTGATCTTTTACCATCTGTCTGAGTGGAGTGGTGAGTTCACTATAATCAGGTATATAGTGTCTGCTGTACCCAGTTAAACCTAAAAAGGATAACATGTCTTGTACAGTGGTGGGTTTTGGATGATGTAGTATAGACGCCCTGTGTTCTGGTGAAAGTGTTGTACCATTAGCAGAGACCAACCTACCGAGGAAAGAGACCTGTGTACGAACTGCTTGAAGTTTAGATTTACTAACTTTAAAACCTGCATCATGCAGGTGAAGCAGGACAGCCTGAGTGGCTGTAAGACAGTCATGTGCTGTTTCAGAGGCTATCAGCAAATCATCAACATATTGAACCAAAGTGGTGCCTCTGGGGAGTGGAAGCTGTACAAGAATGTTCTTTAAAACATGATTGAAAATGCCTGGCGATAATGCAAAACCCTGAGGCAAGCGAGTGTATCTATACTGACAACCGTTAAATGTGAATGAGAAAATGTCACGCAGGTCCTCTGATAAGGGCAGGCAATAAAAGGCGTTAGCCAAATCAATGCAGGTCATCCACTTCTGGTTTGGTGTCAGTTGGGTCAGTGCAACATAGGGATTTGGTACTGGTGACGTAGGTGTCTTATGTATGGCGTTGATCGACCTAAGATCATGTACCATTCTGTACTTTCCAGTCCCCGCCTTCTCAACAGGTAGAATGGGAGTATTCCAGTCTGAATGTGAATGTTCGAGGACCCCTGCTTTCAGCAACCCTTGGACTGTGTCAGTCAAACCTTGTTCAGCCTCAGGTCTATGAGAATACTGATACAACCATATAGGTTCGTTGTGGGTCAGTTCAAAAGAGATTGGGAGGCATTTAACATGACCTACATCCTCAGGTCCCTGAGACCAGAGAGATGCAGGAAGTGTGTCTAACATCTGAGGAACATCTGAATGGTCAGTTTTTTCTCTGCCATGGTCTCTGGAGATCACCTCATGGTCTAGCTTACCTACATCATGAACAGCTAAATCAATGCTGTAACAGTCGGTTGATGATGAGTAAGCGAGCTGAGGTATTTGTGTTGGGACCCAATCAGTGGCAGAGACAGCAGCCTTCACCATTGGGCCCAAGTCTTTAGCCTGATGTGTGGGAGCTAAAGCTAATGAGACGTGTGGGATCGCTTCAGACGACATCATGTACCACTCTAGTTGAGACGGTGTGAGGGTGACGTGAGAAGCCACGCCTTGTGGACCTACTATAAGCCGGTCTGATATTAATGGCCACTCAGTGTCCTGCAAGTGCTGAGCAAAATGCTCCCTGTAACAATCGTCAGAATCACGGTCATAAAAGAGAGTGACATGTAAAGGATCTAGAGGTGGGACATAGGGACGCAGAGCATCAAGCCATGGCCTCCACAACAAGTAGGCAGAGTAAAGTCCAGTGTGTTCAGGTGTCTCGGGGCGCAGCAACGCCCAGTAAATGTCAGCTACTTCCTCATGTATCGGCTGTACCAAGCACTGTGATGACAAAGAGGAGGAAGAAGCAGAACAAGTCTAGGTCACACCACTTGGTAAAGTAACACGTAAACCAGTTTGTTCACACATTATTGTTGCACCAAGTTTCTTTAACAAGTCTCTTCCAAGCAGGTTGACAGGTACACGTGTGGACAGAACAAATGGATGTGTCACTGTTTGAAGTCCTGCTGTTACTACGAGAGGTTCAGTTAGAGACAGTTTTTGTTGCACCCCAGCAAAACCGATCACAGACACAGTGTCCGCACTGGCATGTTCATCAAATCCCTGCTCATTGAGGGTTGAATATGTAGCTCCAGTGTCCACGAGGAATGATAGATCTTTATTCATGACCCTCATTTTCACCATAGGGTCTGCTCCTCCCCCTATGGTGTGATTACTCTGTGGGGTGTGTCATTGCTGGTAGTATCCACCTGGTGGCACCCAAGATGGATCCTGTTGGCCAGAGGTAGGTGCCGGTGGCGCCATCTGGTGGTTGGGAGCTGAATAGTGATGTGCTCCTCCTCTTTGGGCGTTGGCCTGCTTGTGATAACAATCCCACGCCCAATGACCTGGTTTGTGACAGTAATGGCAAACATCTGGTGCTCTGCCTCCCTGCGTGTATCCCCGACCGAAACCTCTGCCCCGAGACCCCCCTCTTTCTCCCCACTGCCCTCTGGGCCGTCCCCGAGGATATACAACAGGAAGCGGGGGTTGGGCGGTTACAGGACACTGATAAGCAGCCTCAGAACACTGAAACACAGTGTCAGCTTGTAACATCTGTTTTGACTCTTTTTTAGTTTGAACTACATCCCTAGCCTGTTTCAATTGTAGCTTTAAGAGTTGCGTTTGCATATCTTTCAGTTCAGAGGAAGTTTTAGTCTCCTCATCAGCCACACATTGCAGATGATGAATAAGATGCCGCTCCCACTGGGCAGCATCTGCTGTGGGTAAATCAGGGTTAATTTTCATTGCCTTACTGACTGCTGCGGGCACCCCATCCAGTATTGCTTGTCTAAAAAAATACTTTTGATTTTCCCCCTGACCATGGCAGTGTGTTCTGTCATACCAGTCCTGTTTACACACATCTAAATATGCAGTGGGGTTCTGACCAGGCTTCCAGGTGAACTTAGGAACCCCTGTACCTTCTGGAAGGGGATAAGCCTGTCTGAGAGCGGCGGCAAGTCTCTGATACTCCAACAACATGCAAGTTGAGTCAGGTATATTACGATTCCACCCAGCAGCTCTCTCTATCTCATCCATCCTAGTAGAAGTTATACACCTTCCCAACAGCACCCTCATGTCTCCCACAGCTAAATTAATACCTTTAGTTAAGGAGTCCACTACATTCAACCACTTACTTCCTCCTTCTGTGAGGGGAGGGAGTTTGTCCACTAACGCCTGCACATCACCTAGCGCAAGAGGTTTATAACGTATCTGATTTCCTGCCTGCAGAAGGGGAAAAGAACCAGTACTTAACGATGGATCCACGTTTTCAACAGGGATAGAAGCGTGATCTGGTGGTGGAAGAGCTGCCGACAAATCAGAAGTAATTCGTATTGCTTGTGGCCAAAAAGGATTCTGTACGTGTGTCTGGGGCGTGGCAGGCAATTGGTGAGTACAGGTGAGCGGGTTTTGAGACAACCCTGCACGATTCTTCCAACCTTGCAGACCCACAAGCACGCCCTCTCCATCATGAGAGCTGTCAGATGGAGATGCTGAGGGTGCAAAGAGGGAAGAAGTGTGCAAATCAGGGTGTCCTGTGGGATTAGCAGACTGACTCCACCCATCTTTAATTACCCATTGCTGCGTGTTCTTTGTGTTCCCTTCACCCTCGGTTTGGAATGGTGTACTGATGGACTGTGTAAAACACGGCTTCATTCCTGGTGCCACAAGTAGTTTTGTTTTAACTGGGATGGGTGACTCCCCCCTCAGCTGCGAGGGGGTGTCAGTGACCTCCCCCACCTGTAACGTTCCATCTTTAATGTGATATATGGGGTACATTCCTGTGGGGGGATGTGCTGACTGATTGCCACTTGGGTTATAAGGAGGGGGAGCTGAACTACCCACTTCCTCCCTCTTTGTTGTAGGCTGTTCGATAAGCTGCTGTTTCTTCAACAAATGAGACGAACCCTGTGTCACAAAGACCAATTTCAACCACTCTTTTCTTTCATATTTAACTTCCCTCATTAACTTTCTGTATCTACGTTTCTGCAAGGCGTTTGCCTCTCTCTTTTGCTGGTCAAACTTATCCTCAGCTCTCGAGCATTCTTTAATTTTATCCCACATCAAAGATATCACATCTTGTGTCTCTTCTGCATTATTTTCTATTTTTTGTAATTTTTGCACGAGAGCTTTTTTTTTTTAGCTTTTTATTATATTCCAGCATCTCTAGTGCCTGTCTCACAATTTCCACTTGCTCCTTTACCGGTTTAAAACTTTCCTGCTCGCACTTTTGTAACATTACACGCTACACCTCTGTGTCCATTCTCTCAGGAAATTCAAACAAACAGCACACGTCTTTTTTTATTGTCACTGGAAAATTCTGGAACTTTTTTTTCTTCTTTTTTTTTTACACATTCATACTGTGGTCTTATATTTGACAAAGACACAAACACAAAATAAACAAACAAGATACTGACCACTTATTTCAACATTCACGCAAAACACAGACGCCAGAAATCTCACAATGGTCACCCTTAAAAATGTTGTTGTTGTTTTGTTTTTTTTAAAACAAAATGTGTTGACTTCCCTTTTAATATCCTAGAAGACAGCAATATTTGTGAACCTGTGACTTCTCTACTCACCACAGATCATAAGTTATTTCATTCAACAAATCTAATTATTAGTTCTGATTTTATTTTAATCTATTCGGTGCGTGCGTCGTATTTAATTAATTAATGTCCCACCCAGCCTCGCGAACGCCCACCTACGGTCAATTGTGAGCGAACTTTAATTGATACTGTTTTAAAAGTTGACTGCCAATCCAACAAGTTTACAGTAAAACTTAGTCTAATGGAGTTACAGAGTTGAACAGCGGAATCATTTTCCTAGAACTTTCACTCCTCCCCCGGGAGTCCGTCGACCCTCGGTAGGCAGACTAACGCGCAGTTTATCTCTGAGGCTGGTTTTACTTTATCTTACTTTTATCTTATTCTTACAGTCGACGTAAACTTCTCTATTTAAAACTATTTATTTGGGAGTCATACACACTGAGCAAAAATTTGCCTATTGTAAGCCCAATTTACAGATTTCGTAATAAACAGGCTCTGCTTACCTTCTGTGAATGGCGCGCCGTAGATCAGTGTGAAAGACTCGGTAACTTATTTCTCACATCTCGGTGGGACCTCCAATTTGTTGTGTGTTCATCTTATTCTCCACCCGAGTCTGCTGTTACCGTTTCAATCCTGTAGGAGTCAGTCAAGACATGCACTTCAGATATGACAAACGCACCTTCAAGTTTATGAATATTTAATAAGTAAAGAAACCCAGAAGTCATAGATTCACAAGCATAAACAGTGGATTAGTTAAATGCAGTCGTTATTTTAACATATTAAAAATTGGATGCAATCCATCCTACACTATACAATACAACCTTGTTAAGAGGAGATTGAAGTCGTTCTTCTCTGCTCCATCTGGCTGCTGCTGCGTCTCTGGCTGCTGGCTGCTCCCTCTGTTTCGAGCAGAAACCTGCACTTTCTTTGTTTAGAAAAAGGGCGTTCCTTCACACAGCAAAACTAACTTTTCAGCGCGC
>NW_023618916.1:0-2135 GCF_014905685.2 Nematolebias whitei
TATATTTAAGAGACTGAGCTGAATACAGCACCTCAGACTGAGGAAGTCTCTCGGACGAGAGACGAAACGTTTCTACATTTTTTGTTGTTTTGCTTTGTTTTTTTGAATGTCCAGAGGACCAGATTTAACTTTTTTAGATGGTACAGAACATGTATGAGGACAACAGGACAGTGGTGAGATGTGCTGTAGGAATGACAGATAACTTCAAGGTAGAGATTTATAAAAACTCTGATACACTTATCTCTAATTAAAACACCTGGAACTTAAAAGGATGTGTGGAAAATGCAGTGGAGGAGATATTTTGTTTTTTCTGCTTATGGCAATTGAAAAGTGTGCACGTCCTGTTATGTGACATAAACTTTGGTCTTCCCAAAAAAACTAAAGGAATAAATTGTTTTCATGCAATGTACAACCACAGCCTGGAAATGTTTATATTTTAGAGATGTGGACATCAGCACATGTTAAAATTTTATGGTTGTTAGTTAAGTTGTGTACCAACATTACAACAGCACATTCTGTCAATAAATATTTATTGACCAGGATGTTTATACTTTTACTGTCACTAAACCAATCTTTAGCTGTTCTGCATGGCTGAGCAAGAACAAAAAACAAATTAAAACCAGATTGTGAACAAAAATAGGAAGTTTATATAGGACCCAAGACATGTGAGGAAAGGTTACATGCATTGTTTTATTCTTAAAAGTCTTGCAGACCTGTATCACATTTTATTTATTTATATGCTTAACCTGCATTCTGTATCATTGGTGTAAATAGCTGCCAGGGTAAAAAATGACTGAATATTGAGGATTTTTCAGGAATAAAAATGATTCAGTTTATTTCAGTCTTTTCTGAGTATTATAAAATTCATTCAATTTAAGATTTGGAACAATGTGTCTGTAGTGTCAATACATTTCCACATTGTACTGCTTTGCTTTTATTTTGAGTAAAGAAGGTAATTTCTCAGCAAATTACCCAAAATGGTTTGCATATTGTGTGAAGCATAATGTGCTCAAAAATATCACAACAGCAATGATTTTGGCCGTGGGCTGAGTAGAAATGAATTCTTGATAATTGGTAAGTTTATTAAAATGACCCATGTACCAGTGCCATTAAGCCTGGAAACATGCTGCTGTGCATCATTTGAATGCAAAAGCACGCACATGGACTAACAGTCAAGTTGGTCACCATGGGAGTTTCTGAGCAAAGTTAATTGAAAGGTTAAAAGAAGTTGCAGGCATAATGTGTAAGCAAATGGTTGAAAAACTTCGATAAACCCTGGTGTTAAGACTGAAATTACATTTTGTGAGGACGAACTGGGTGCTGGATGAGCTGGAAGAACCATCTGAATGCCTCCCAACCTAATCATCCTCAACAACACACTTTTTTTTTTTCAATTTTATTGTTGCAATCTCCAGATTATTTTGAAAGGAAAAGACAGCAGACATTTCCCTCCAATATGTCATCAACTTGTGATGTTACTATCATACCTAAAGCAGGCATGTGAGCACATGATTTAAAAAAAAAAAAAAACATTTTCTCCTCTGAGGCGCAGGTCTGCATAGATGGAGAGAACATTTTGACAGAAGTCAAAGGCTTATCAGGCTTGCCTTATCTCCTTCAGACAGTTTGCAAAGAGCAGAGAAGCAAGGAGAAAATGACAGAAAGTGGCACAGGAAAACAACCAGACATAGAGCAAAAAAGAGGAGGGAGAAAGATGGAGTGAGAAGAGCCAAAGGGTAAAAAAGCCGCAGGGCTGTCGGTTGTGTCAGATTCACAGCCCCGCAAGGGTCATCTTGTCACAAAGCACACAGCTGGGGGACTCACCTTGATCAGAGGGACAAAGTTGGCTTATATTTTTTCAACTTCCATTTTGACCTTACCTAAAACTCTACATTTAGTGTTGCAGTCCCAAAATTTTGGGCATTTTTTTTTTTAGATATGATAAAAAAATACAATCTGTATGTCCTGTGACTGTGTAAAACCTAATTTTAAGTAATGTATGCCTCTAGTTCTACTCTACATCACATTCAAATAAGATTTGCAGATGACTGTAATACACAAACTAGCATACAATAATACATTTTGCATTTTATCTGTGTAATTATATATATATATATATATATATATATATATAT
>NW_023618916.1:2235-2845 GCF_014905685.2 Nematolebias whitei
ATATGTCACGGTCAGCGGCCCCCGCTGCCCCCCCATCTGCCTAAGCCTCTGCTCTTTGTGTGGTTTCTGTTTCTGTGTCCTAAGCCTCTGCTCTTTGTGTGTTTTCTGCTTTTGTGTATCTGGTCCTGTTATCCCACAAACTAAATCTTTTCCTTCCTTTTCAAGGTGCTTTGTAAATGTGTCACTTTAATTACATTCTGAGTTCTGTTTGACTGGTTCTGTCTCTGTCTGCTCTTTATGTTTTTGTTGTTCTGCTCTGTGTGTGATTTTCTGTTTATCTGATTCTGTTATTCTCCACTCACTCCTCAGTCTGCCTCTCCACTCAATCTTTATCATTCACACCTGTCCCTCATCAGCCACCTGCCCAGGTGCTCTCGTTACTCACTCTCCCTCTGTCTCATAAAAAGCCTGTCTCTCCTTCACTTTTTGTCCGGTGATTGTTCTGTGTTCACAGATTTCTCGGTCCTCCTCTGTCTTGTCAGTTCTTGTCCATCTGATGATCTGCTCTGCCTAGTTTCTGATCCTGTCTGCCAAAGTAAGGTTTTGCTGCACCGACAGCCTTTTGTTTTGTTATTTAAAATAAATTATTTTTATTTTAAACTCCTGCCTC
>NW_023618916.1:2945-13510 GCF_014905685.2 Nematolebias whitei
CTTTTTAAAAAATTAGCATATTGTGATAAAGGTCATTATTTTCCATAATGTAATGATAAAAATGAAACTTTCATATATTTCAGATTCATTGCACACCAACTGAAATATTTCAGGTCTTTAATTGTTTTAAAACTGATGATTATGGCATACAGCTCATGAAAACCCAAAATGCCTGTCCCAAAAAATTAGCATATTTCATCCCACCAATGAAAGACAAGTGCAACTCCTAATTTTACAAAAAAAAAATAGGGTGTAGGATATTGTCAGCTTCTTTTTTTCTTAGAACTTGTAGGGATTCTAGTTGTTGCCTCTTTAGTTGTTTGTTTTCAGGTCCTGAGTGACAGGGTGGAGTTGATTTTCCACAGCCGTCTCTACTCCGATAATGAGAAGACTCCAGTATTTAGGGCCATTGGGATAATCTAAAGTCTGCTGAAACATTGTCCTATTTTGGTAATGTGTCCAGTCCTAGTGCACGCTCTAACTGTTGGTGATCCGACTTCTCCTTGTTCTCTTCATAGCTCCATTAAGCCAGTTCCTATCATCATCATCACAGTTTGCCCCGTGCTCTTCCAGGCCTCTGTGTTGCAAATCTTCTTGGATGTCTTCTCCCTCTACTATCACCTGCAAGAAGGAATAAGCAAGACAATCATCAGCTATCCTGCCTGAATGTTCATCTCGTCACTCTCTCATTCAACTCTCCACTTACCTGATCTCCTTCACAATCCTGGTAACCTTCCTGGATCCTACTCCAAACCTATAAAGAAGCATTAAGTAAGCCTCTATAAGATCATGTGAGAATCTGTATTTTGTATTAGTGCTTTGTGTTACTCCTTTAGATTTTTTGATTATTTTGTTTATGTTTTGAGAGCTTTGTTTTCTTGTGTCATCTGTCCATGCTTTCTAGTGCTTTTCCCCATGTAGCCAGCTCCAGCTCCTGCCACTCTCACCTGTGCCTCACTATCTTTTCCCAGGTGTTCATCATTGTCTTATAAGTGCCCCTTTAAGTTCAGCGTCTGTTTTTCCAACTTATCTGTGGATTGTGCTTCTCACAGCCGTTATTGTTCTTTTCCTCTGTGTTTTCCCGTACTCTGGATTCTTGTGTTTTGCTGTCATGGCAGCTTTTAATTTTTGTTAAAAAATCAGAATCTTTTACTTTACCTATGAGTTTTCCAATGTTTGTCTGCACATGGGTTCAACATTACTGCAGAACCTGATAAAATACATTAATCCATTAAGCCTATTCTCTCCTCTCCACCACCTCACTCGCTTCTGTTGCCTCATGGCTCTCCAGCATCTCACTACCCTCCTCTGTCCTGTTTACCTCTGGAGTTCCCCGAGTAGCCCAGTGAGGCTGAAGTTCTTGAGTTCTCCAAGTGTCCAGCGGCAGATGATCTGGGGCCCTACGATGGCTCACGCTGCCGCCGCTGTGGAAGATGCCAGCGGCGGACCCAGGTCTAGTCGTTTTCTTTACCTGGTCCTCTTCATGTCTAGACTCAGCAGTTCTACTCTCCAGAGTCATCAGGGCACTGCTTTCCAGAGTCTCAGTTGCAGGGGCGGCCAATCTGGTCTCAGTCAAAAAAGCAGTTGAGCTGACAAAGCAACAGAGCCAGCCTTTGCCGACAAAGCAGCCAAGCCAGATTCAAAGGACCAAGCAGCAGAGTCCGCCTCAGCTGAAGAAGCAGGTCCGCATGACTGCTGCTCGTCTTGAATTCTTCCAACAGCCGGACGAGGCTTGCTCTCCAAAGTCTTTAGGGTATCACTCTTCCTGTGCCTCCATGGGTGTCAGGAATGAGGACCCACTTTCCTGTGTCTTTGTGGATATCAAGGACAACGACCCACCTCCTTCATGCCTCTCTATCGGTATAGGGGATGGCAACCCATTTCCTACATGCCTCTTCGTGGGTGTTGGGGATGACGATCCACCTCCTTTGAGTCTCTCCATAGATGCCGGGGACACTGACCCCCACTCTGACACTGGTACTGCAGTTGATACCACTCTGGTGGACCCCAAGCCTCTGGTAGCTCTAATTTCTGTGGTCTCATCTTCAGCCTTATCACTGGTCACTCGTCTCTTACTGAACCCTCCATGCCTCTGCATCTTCTGTAGGTGCATCTTCTACTTTGGCCTCCATGGGTACATCATCTGCTGCAACCCTCATCACTGGTTCAATTTCATGTGGGCTTGCCCTTTAAGTCACCCTAGTGGGTTTCACCCAGCGTAGCACGCAAACATTGAAAAAAAAAAACCTCTAGTCCACACCCACTCACTGTGTGGGCCCCACCTTAGACCGCATAGAGTGCAGGTCTGTAGTTCTGCTCCCCCTTTTCTTCAGCCAGTGAACTCTAAAGAGCAAAAGAAGAAATGTCCTCCAGCGGAATGATTTGTCTCTGCCCAGCATGAAGGTCGGGCTACATCCTCTCATCAAACCTGCACATCATCTGTGAAGAGTGCCTGGGGGCCGTCCATGCCCGCCAAGCTGTGACGCTGCAGGCTTTCTACCCATCCTGCAGACTTCTCCCAGCCAAGGAGAAACAGTACCGGATTGAGTATTTTCCTCCATCACAGAAAAGCAGTCAGAGTTACCTGTTGGGCAAGTTCCTGGACTTCCTTGATGCGAGGCAAGCCTCCGAAGTGGAGATGGCCAGGAGCCCATCCCAGACCAGCGACGCTACTATCCTCCAATCTCCTGATAGGAAGATTTGCCACTCAACAAACCAGCCACCAGGACCCAGTCTGGCCTCGTTTCCCAGCAGTTTTGACATATTTAGCAGGTTCCACCTCTGAATCGTTAAAACTAAAAGGCACCTGTTTCCACCTACGCACCCATAACTAAGGTGGAGGGGTTGACAGACCACAGTTTCCCGACCATTCTTCTGCTGGAGGCCAGCTTGTTGTCTGTGTTAGGAATGAGAGTGGCACTATATGTTGGACAATGTATCATCCCTCCATCCTCCATCGACCAACTGAACACGAGACTCACTGATAGAATCCATCCGTGCGCGTCTCAGACAGCGGCAGCCTCTGTGGTCTTAATTCCCACTACAGCTTCTAAGATCTTAACACCCACTGCAGTCTCACTAGTCTCAATACCTACTGCAGCCTCTGTGATCTTAATGCATGCTACAACATCTGTGGTCTCATCACCCGCTGCAGTCTCACTGGTCTTATCATCTGCAAATGTCTCACTGGTCTCATGGCCTACTGCAGTCTTGCTGGTCTCATCACCTGTTGTAGTCTTGCTGGTCTTATCGCTTGCTTCAGTATCGCTAGCCTCATCACCTGCTGCAGCCCCTATTCTAGTTTGCCTGTTGCAGCCCCTTCCTCTGTGGTTTCAACATTTGCTGCTGCATACATCATCATTGATTCTATGTCTGTTGCTGCATTCATAATCATTGGTTCTATAACTGTTGCTGTATCCATCATCACTGGCTCAATGTTTGCTGTTGCATTTACCATCCCTGGCTCAATGGTTGCTGCTGTGGCCATCATCACTGGGTTAATGTCTGCCACTGTGGTCTCCCCTGTGGCCTCTTCACCTGCCATCACAGTCTCCCTTGTGGTCTCTTCACTTGCCACTGCAGTCTCCCCTGTGGTCTCTTTGTCGCCACAATCTTCCCAGTGGTCTTTTTGCCTGCCACTCACTAATATTTCACTGATATCATCACCTCTTGTTCGCCTGCTCCCAAAAGGGTCTAGGTGGATGCCTCTTGCCCGTAATAATGGATTGTCTCTAGGCCATATGCCAAGACACTTGCCCCACTATGGATGGTCTTCAGGTCATTTGCCAGAACCCTTGCCTTGCTCTGGATAGTCTCTGGTAGTCTGCTAGAACTCTTGCCTCACTCTAGATGGTCTCCAGGCCATCCACCTAAACTGTTTCCCTGTGCTGGATGGTCTCCTGACTGTCTGCCTGAATTCTTAATTCACTGTACGGTCTCCGAGCCATCCGCCTGAACTCTAGACTTGCTCTAGACAGTCTCCGGGCTATCTGCCTGAACTCTTGTGCTGGATGGTCTCTGACCATTTGCATTAACTCTTGATTTGCTCTGGATGGTCTTGGGACTGTCCATCTGAACTCTAGTCTCCTGTGTGGACATGTCTAGGGCATGTTTATTTTTTGAATTTTTTGTTTTCTTTTGTGTTCAGTCCCCAGTGTTTTCAGTATTTTTTTGTTGTTGTTGTTTTTTATTCTGTTTGGATTTTTGAATTTTTTTCTTATGTTTCCCTTAGTGCCCTCCATCCTTTAGTTTCCCACTTTTGCCCTGCTGAGTTTGTTTTTGGGTCGTCAGGAGACATCCCTTAAAAAGGGATACTGTGAGAATCTTTATAAGCGTTCTGTGTTACTTCTTTAGATTTTGTGATTCTTGAGTTTATGTTTTGGGATCATTGTGTTTTCTTGGGTCATCTGTTCAACCTTCCTAGTGTTTTTCCCCATATAGTCAACTACAGCTCCTGCTACTCTCACATGTGCCTCATTGTCTTTTCCCATGCGTTTCTCGTTGTGTCTCATTAGTGTCCCTTTAAGTTCTGCATCATTGTGTTTCCACCTTGTCTGTGTATTGTGCTTCTCACAGCCATTCGTGTTCTACTCCTCTGTTTTCCCATACTCTGGATTTTTGTAAGTGTTTTGCTGCCATGTAAGCCTTCATTTTTTTAAATAAATCAGAATGCTTAATTTTACCTACAAGTTTTCCCACGTCTGTCTGCACTTGGGTGCAACATTAATGTCGAACATGTTAACTCAAATATTAATTAATACCTCCCTGTTTTCAGCATACTCACCATATACTTTTTTTCCTACAGCCTTCTCCTGTGTTCCTGTATAATCACTTGTAAGAAAAAACAAAAAAACACAAAAAAAAACCTCCTTTTTACGAGGTGGGCTCTAGTGCCTCATTCAGAGCTTTTGGGTATTTAAAAACCTAATATAAATGTGGTAGAACTTGCAGTGAGTGTGAAAGGAGAAACAGTCAAACAAAGCTGAGCTTTAAGAAAAAAAATACTGAAACCTCAAGCTATATTGATAAGCCAGTCATTGGGGAGCACAAGCCAGTGCATCTCTTGAGCCGGTCCAAAGCTTGGGTAAATGGTTCTGTGTCAGGAAGTTTGACAAAACACTTTTGCCAAAACAAACATGCAAGTTCATCTAAGCAACACTATAGCGGATCAGTTGAGGCCCAAGTTAACAAAAGGGAGGAAAAGTCATATTCGGAGCAGACCTGAATGGACATGTTGGTAAAGAAAACAGAGGGGGTGAGACAGAAATGGGTTGATTTTGTATCAAGGAAAGAAACCAAGAAGGACAGTAGGTGTAGAATGTTTGCCAAGAGAATGGACATGTCTGTAGTTAACACTTATTTCCAAAAGAGGGAGAAACATTAAGTGGTCCATAAGAGTGGAAGCAGGAGTATGCAGACACAGTAGACTACATTCTGTGTACAAGAAGAAACCTGAGGAAGATTGGGGACTGTGAGATTGTGGCATGGGAGAGCATGGCCAGACAGCATTGGATGGTTGTGTGTAAAATTACTGTTATTGTGAAGAAGAGAAAAATAGTAAAATCAGAGAAGACCAAATGGTGGAAGCTGAGGAAGGAAGAATGTTGTGAGGAGTTCAGAGAGGAGCTGTTAAAGGCTCTTGGTGGTAAGAAAGAGGTTCCAGATGACTGGGCTACTACAGCAACAGTAATTAGACAGACAAAGTAGGAAGGTACTTGGCATGTTATCTGGACCGAAAAAAGATAAGGAAACTTGGTGGTGGAATAGTGAAGTGCACAAAGCTATTCAAACAAAGAAGTTAGCCAAGAAGAAATATGACAGTGAGATGACTGAAGAGAGGAAACAAGAATATAAGGAAATGCAAGGCAGAGCAAAAGGGAGATTGCTAAGGCAAAGCAGAAGGTTTATGATGAGTTGTACGGGAGGCTGGACACTAAAGAGGGTGAGAAGACTTGTACCGAATGGGAAGACAGGGATCAGGCTGGAAAAGATGTGCAGTAGGTTAGGCTTTTTAAAGATATGAATGATCATGTTTTAACAAGTGAGGAGAGTGTGATGGGAAGATGAAAGGAGTACTTTAAAGAGCTAATGAATGAAGAAAATGAAAGGGAAAGAAAAGTAGAGGTCATATAAACTGTGGAGCAGGAAGTGGGAAAGTTAGTGTGGATGAAACTCAGAAATCTCTGAAAATAATGAATAAAGGGAAATGCAATAGGACCTAATAACAAACAGTACCAGCGGAGGTTTGGAAATATCTAGGAGAGATATCAGTGAGGTTTTAAACTCAAATATTCAATGGTATATTTGAGGGTGAGAAAATGCCTGAGGAATGGAAGAGAAGTGTGCTGTTGCCCACTTTTAAGAACAAAGGTGAGTTTAGCAACTACAAGTGAATTAAGTTGATGAGCTACACAATGAAGATCTGGGAGAGTGCTATGGAAGCTAAACTTAGGGTGCATTCACACCAGCCCTGTTTAGTCCGCTTTAATCGAACTCTAGCTCATTTTCCTAGAAAGTCCGGTTCGTTTAGGGAGGTGTGAACGAGCCATTGAACTCTGTCACGGAACAAAAAGGCGAAATCTGGCCCGGGCTAAAACCTAGATCTCGGTCCGGTAGAAGAGAACTCCAATGCGGTTCAATTACAGTGTGAATGCAAACAGACCGAGCCCCGCTCAGCAGGGTAAACAAACACGCATTTCTCTGACCTTATATGGAGCCGTCAGCTGCCTTGTGTGGAAAAACAATATTCTCTATGGTCTTCTGTCTCATCTTCTGCTCATGCTAAGTCCATTTTTGAAAAATGACAAAATATAACTCCTAAAACTACTAAATCTTGATGCCACTTTGTTTTTATTTTTATTTACAGAAGAAGAAGAAGACGTGTCTTCAGAGGTTTTTGTGTCGTTTCTTTCAGTAGTTCTTGGTTCAGCACCCCCACAGGCGAATGGGGGAATAGGTTGGTTCAACAGGTTGACTCGACTGCACAGTGCAGTGTGAATGCAAACGCACCAGCTCAAATGTAAACAAAAGGTCATGAATATTGGTCCCGAACCGAACCGAGTCTACCGGACTATCTGGTGTGAAAACGACCTTAGATGAGAGGTGACAATTTGTGAGCAGCTGTATGGTTTCATGCAAAGAAAGAGAACCACAGATGTTGTCTTTGCTTTGAGGATGCTAAAAGAGAAGTATAGAGAGGGTCAGAAAGAATTCCATTGTGTTTTTATGGATTTAGAAAAAGCATATGACAGGGTGCTGAGGGAGGAGGTGTAGTATAAGGAAATCTGGCATGGCAGAGAAGTATGTTAGACTGGTACAAGACATGTATGAGGACAGCAAGACAATGGTGAGATGTGCTGTAGCAGTAACAGATAGATTCAAGGTGGAGGTGGGACTCCATCAAGGATCAACGTTGAGCCACTTCTTGTTTGCTCTGGTGATGGACCGACTAACAGATGAGGTCAGGCAGGAATCCCCGTGGACTATGATGATTGAAAATTACATGATCTGTGGTGAAAACTGGGAAATGGTGGAAGTGAACTTAAGAGAAATGGAGGTATACACTTGAAAGAAGAGGAATGACAGTCAGCTTTAGTAAGAGAGGGTACATTTGTGTTAATGAGAGGGAGGCAGGTGGAAATGTAAGACTAGAAGGAGCAGAGGTCAGTCACAAAGGTACAGGATTTCAAGTACTAGGCGTCCACTGTCCAGTAAAATGGGGAGTGTGGTAAAGAGATGAAAAAAGAGTCCAGGCAGGATGGCGTGGATGGAGTAAAGTTTCAAGAGGTATTTGCGACAACAGGGTGGCAAAAATGGTCAAATGGAAAGTTTACAAGACAATTGTGAAATCAGCTATGTTGTATGGTCTGGAGACAGTGGCACTGACAAAACAACAGAAGAAAGAAATGGAAGTGACAGAAATAGAGATGTTGAGGTTCTCTTTAGGAGTGACAAGGATGGATAAGATTAGGAATGAGATCATCAGAAGAACAGCACAGGTTGAACAAATGGGAAATAAAGTTAGAGAGGCCTGACTGAAATGGTCTGGACATGTCCAGCGGAGGTACAGTGGGTATAATGGTAGAAGGATGTTAGAAATGCAACTGCTAGGAAAATAGACAAGGAGGAAGGCCAAAGATAAGGCATGTGGTTGCAGTTAGAATGGAAATGGAGCAGTGTTTCCCCTACAGTTCTTCAAGGAGGGCACCCCGCCCCGTCAACAGAACTGACCACCCCACCTACCAAATCCCCCACTCCCTATGCAGCTCCGCCACTTCCGGACAGGGAGCAGAGATTATAGCAGCTCAGCTCAGACACCAAACCGTGACAACTGCATGCAATTCAAACATAGAGCTCTGCTGCCCCCACCTCCACCCTTGTTAACGACTGCCGGCACTAACGTAGCACTAAACTAACTAACCACCACCCTCGACAAAACTCCAAAGAGACAAACACCCTCCCAAGGCAAGTAACCTAGGGGAAACCATGTGAGGTAGTTGGAGTGAGAACAATGGATGCTGAGGACAGAGTGAGATGGATGAGTATGACTCGCTGTGGCAATCCCTGAAAAAGGAACAGCTGAAAGAAAAAGATCAAGCTATATTGATATAAGGTAGATTGTAGCATGTCTTTCAGAAAAATAGCATTATAAGTTAAAAGTAAATAAAGTAATTACAAAACCCATTCGTTCAGAGTGTATTTTTTTGGATTCAGTCTTTTATAATGGATCTACTTTATAATCTATGTGAAAAGTGATACTGATATTCTATACTTATCAAAGTTCTAGGTTCAAGGTTCAAGGTTCTTTATTGTTGTCTACATTGATTTGCATCACACGTGGTACATGAAGTTCATTCATTTAACCTTTATTTATACAGGTTAATCCCATTGAGCCTCGGGGACTCATTTACAAGAGAGACCTGATTTTAACAGTGACGACAACAGTGGACAACAAAGACAACAATAGACAATCATAAAGGATGAGTACAAATATATATAAACATTTTTTTTAAGGTAGAACAAAATTGTGTACACAGGATCCCAGTTACATCCAACAATTGAAAAACTACAGTATAAAGTGTAAAAAAAAACAGTAATTAAGGATCTAAGATATATACTAAGATATATGCTAAACAAACGCCAAACAGTCCGCTACAAGATCTAAGATACACGCTAATCACTAATAGTTCACAAAAATACACTGAACAACAGCAGCACAAACATGAGTCTTGTGGGTAGATAAGTATGAATGATTGAATACAGCAGCATGAAATAATCAGCAGCATCGATAATCAACAGCGCATATCACCAATCAAAGTGGTAATGGTGGTTATGGCAAAGTGGTTATGGTAAACTGCTGAAAATTTTGACTCATATTTTGAAATGCAGTTATATGTACAAAACCTGATCAATGGTAAGATTGGTAGAAAGTAACACTACCCATTACAAGATACAAAAAAGGGCAATAAGTACTGTTGGAGGTCATTTGAGGGGTGTAGGTGGGGTACTAACTGGCGTAAAATTACCATTGTTAGCTGTGGCTCAAAACAAGGTTACAGAAGTGATTCAGCAGGTAACCATTACCTAAAGGCTAATTTATTTTCCAGCAGGTTGATTTATATTGTACTTATATCTAAAGAACCCTCCATCTGGCAAAGCCCAAAACCATCAACACTGTAATTAAAACGCAATTACCACCTCTCTCCTCTTCCAGTTACTCAGTAATCCCTGAGAAGTCTCTCCATCTGTGCCGCACTTACACACCTTAGAATACACAAGTACACAATGCACACAGTCTATCCCTATCCTTACTCACATGTAAATACACACTCACACAGTTCTTTTTTCTCATTCCTCAGCACACTTTCAGCTTGCCACCTCTGTCAGCACCCCATGACAACACAACAGTTTTACAGCTTCCAAATCTGCTCCTCAACTCAGTTTACAGTGCAAAGCCCTTCTGTTTCTGTACAAATCACCTTCTCATCAAACTGCATGGTCTCCTCCATCTCACCATGGTTCCTTCAATCCCACATATCATGTTCAAACTCTGCAATGTGCCAAAAAGAAGGTGAAAACATTTTGTGTTATTTATGTATTTATTTATTTTAAAGTATTAATTTATTTTACCAAGTTAAAGCAGGGGCTGTACAATCTGATGAAATCCCTGCCTGAAAAAACAATCAATTATGTAAAACTGGCAACAAATATTGGATAAAATATAATATTGGTATTACTGAAACAAAACCATGACAGTAAGTCAAAGCTGAGGCACAGTTAGGAAAACTGACAGCATCTCAATTGCCAAAGCAGGTACAGCTTCCAACCTTTTAGCAAAAATAATACAAAGCTAGAAAAAGTTAAGAAAAAACATAGAAATGGTAAAACAAATAAATAAATTGGTAAATTATTATTTTTATTTAAAAATGTGTGTGTAATTTGTGGCATCAAGAAAGACTAGACAAAAACACTATTATGTAAACTTTTTTTTAAATTATATTGTAGGTTACAAAAATATATGCACATTATATATATATATATATATGTATATATATATGCATATATAT